>NC_070583.1:3648622-3948622 GCF_027409825.1 Scomber japonicus | reverse complement strand
ATCTGATTGCTGTATTTATTTATGTTTTAGCTGTAATTCAGAAATGTTTGTGAGTTTAAAGTGAAGTGAAATAGAATATGAACAGTATGTGAGGGTTAAAATAGTAATGGACCATAAAATAATGAGTAAATCATTTTAATTCATTTTTATCATCTCCACTTTATTATTGCTGCCTTACAGCCTGATAAATGGCATCTTCTTTCTAATACTGATTTATATGGTAGTATTCTTTCCATTCACCTCCACTGTATGTGATGGGAAACCCTAAAACCTGGACAACAAAGCACGGATAATTAACTAGGTGAGTGAGATTTTTTTGGGTGAATCAACCCTTTAATGACGAATTACTGACTTAATAATACACAAGCATCTTCTTTACTCCAGTTAGATGGTGTATGTGACTGCTGACAGATATATGAAATATGAAATAATAATCCAGGGATACAGTGTGTGGTGACTCATCATTATGCTCCTCCACAGACTACTTTGTGAAGAATAGTAAGTAAATCACTCTTACTTCTGGGAGTCTTGCAGCAGCGTAGCAGCATTCTGGGCAGCAGGGTTGTGTTTGGCATGGCTCAACCAACCCTGAGCATTGTACTCCACCCAGTCTGTCCCATGGCTGTGTCCCAACAGGAAGAGGTGGGGCTTCTCTCCTCGCAGCAGCAGACTGGCCCCAGCTACACACACAGGAATTATTTGCATTATTCTACATACAGTTTAACCTCCTGCGGTCTTGCAGGTGCTCTGTAGTGAACACATGTACAGTACTCACCCTTGTTTTCTGCCTGTGAAGAGCCATAGTAGCTGAAGAGCCTCTCCAGCATGGTTTCCTCTGATCCTCCAGGATGCACCGCTTCCTCCTCCATCAGCCACAGGAGGCCTCGAGCTTCATCAGTTCTGGCCAGAGTACGCACCTGCAGCACATACCAACAGTCACTAACATCCATCACTATTTCTTTGCTGGGTGACACTCTATGGAAAACATCCTGAGATGAAAGACGGACGTGTGTACACATCACTGTGCAGATATGACATAAATATCATACACATTCACAAAACAGAGAACTCAGTTCATGCTCTTATTGTCTGTAAGCATTGTGCTCTATGGCTCTCTCCACTGTTAATAGTCTATTGATAGAGTGGCTGGCTGAAATTAGCGTGCTTGTCAGAGATCAGCTTCTCTAAATAAGGAGGTGGAACGTCTGCAACGCCTGATGAAAAGCAGAAGGTTAACTGACTCTAGAAGCCTTTCAAAGTCAAAGCGGAGACACTGCATTGTACTGCTAAAACCTAATTAGCTGCTGAGGTGCAATCTGTGTCCTCTTCACAGATAAATGCTAAATAAGGTTGTTGGGATCAAACATTTCCCTCTAGTAACAAAGCTTGGCTGCTTGTTAAACACTGCTGAGTCAGTGTCTGCACAAATAGTTACAAATGACTTTTATTGAATCAGATGTAGCATTAAGCTTTGGTTAGGTTGGATACAGGTGTGCTCACCTTAAATCTCAGTTTAACCCTCATGTTGTCCTCAAGTCAAGGATGGAAGGAAGGAAGGAAGGAAGGAATGAAGGAAGGAAGGAAGGAAGGATGGAGGAAAGAAGGCAGGAAGGAAGGAAGGAAGGAAGGAAGGAAGGAAGGAAGGAAGGAAGGAAGGAAGGAAGGAAGGAAGGAAGGAAGGAAGGAAGGAAGGAAGGAAGGAAGGAAGGAACAGTCAAAACAGATGGGGTGAATTTGACCCAGGAGGACGACAGGAAGGTTAACTAGCTCTAGCTATGAGCACGGTTTATGACATCACAACTAGTCTGGAGCCAATCATGGTCCAAGCAGGAGACATTGTGTGTCCAGCAGGAATATTTCTGACATGAAATATATTTATGTATTTATAGATTCAGAATCAATCTATAACAGGAGGAAGATATTTCATTTGAAGGATTTTCTTTATGGAAAAACTATACGAGACAAATGGTTACTCACAGCAGAGTCTTTTATACATTATAAACCTGTGCTGCTAAATGAACAGTGTCATGACAGCTTGTTGTGAAGGAAGCTGAATAAACTCATAACAATAATCATCATCATCATCATCATCATCATCATCATCATAATACGTTTCATTTTGTCCTTTGAACTCTCTCTGCGTCAATCACAATCTTTCCTTCTTTACTTTATATTTGATGGATTTTTGTGAACATTGTTGAAATGCAACTGACACTTGAACATGGAATACATTTATTGTTCATAATTATCATTTATATTTGTGCATATAAGAACATCTCATTTGAATGGCTTTGATAGTTTGACAGTTTAACATATGTCTGTGTTTTGCCATCATGTATTTCTGTTCTGCATATTAGAAACCTGTGTAAAGCTTACAGTCAGTGGTTTGGATGGTTTTATTGGGACTCTGTGTTCAAAGTTTTAAAAAATGATATTAAACTACAGTTTTTTAATGTACTTTCTTGGTTAGGGTAAAAAATGTCCAGCTCAGGAGAACCTTGGTAGTGCAGAGGATATCACACATGCCACATAAAGACAGCGTCCCTTTGCAAGTCTCCCTCTCCTTCCCCGTTTCCTCCTAACCCTAACCCTCTAAAATAAACCTTTAACAAATCATTTTAACACCCATAAATACAATCTTTAATCTTAAGAACAAAAAAGCTATTCATTGTGATTAATCATAGCATATTGTGTGATTAATTAGTTGACTTTTTTGAATTGATTGGCAGCCCTCCTCTCCAAACATGTTTAGAGATGATCTCTTTGTTCAAACTTTAACTGTGACTTTTTAATTAGTCATAAAAATGTGATGTTATAAAGAAACAGGAAGATTCAAGGGCTTTTAAGGAACCTTCATCATCATCATCATGATTATGGAATGAAACACTGAGTGACTGTTGGGAGTGGACTTGACTGTGACCTCCTCTCTACAACGTATCAGCTTTCATTATCAACACCATTGTATTTTCCTTTGCTTTGACAGAAAACTCATTATTCACAAGGCCAAATGTAAACAGGTCATATGTGTGCAGTCCTTCTGCATATTACTCATGCTGCTAATATGATGATTCATCACATCTGAATACATTAAAACCATACAAAAGTAAAATAGTTTAACTTAATGTTTAATTATATTCTGGTAGTTTAATAATAACACATAACCTCTATATCACTGCATTCATCTGTTCAATTCTGCCAATATATCTCTATTTGTGTTACTACCTCATTTATTCATTAAAGCACATTCAGCTATAAATACATGTTCCATTCATCAGCAACAAATAGTCTGTGAATGTTTCTTTAAAGCAGAGAAGCAGAGGTCAGTAATTAAATGTAATCATTCCTTCCTGACTAAACAGTGAATGGAGGTGGTTCCCATCTCATGAGTAAAATGTAATGCCTTAGTAAATGTGTTTGCCTATATTGGAAATTAAGCACTTGTCTATAACACTTACACAAAGCAATACACATCAATGCTCCAGATTTTCTGCAAAGGCAAAGTGCCACACACACATACAGCTATCATTAATAACTGAATGGGCTGTGCAGTGAGAAGCCAACTGATGAGTAGACAGACAGAAACCATTTCAAGCCAACAAGAGGGACACAAATCACAAATTAAATGCCAATTAATATTGTTCATGTAAAACCAATTCCAAAAATGAGTCACAATCACAAAGAGCCAAACTAATTGGATAGAGGCGACGGGGCTGGCACAGCATGTAAATGGTCATTTGTCTGCTTTGTCTCTATCTGAGTATAGATTTGATTGGACTGAATGTCAGGAGTTGTACACAACTGAAACC
Organism: Scomber japonicus; assembly: GCF_027409825.1. Classification (NCBI taxonomy): domain Eukaryota; kingdom Metazoa; phylum Chordata; class Actinopteri; order Scombriformes; family Scombridae; genus Scomber; species Scomber japonicus. Next base: position 3,944,816 of record NC_070583.1, on the reverse strand, counting down.
TGGCAGGTGAACAGTCACATGACATTTTCATTTGATGACATACAAGAAAAAGCAGACCAAATGAGCTCATTCATTTAAAGCTTGTTAAAATATTATCTGTTCAATGTATTTCAACTGGATTATACTGAACTCACAACACAAGCTACAAACACACAGCTCATAATGAGATTTTCATTCAACTGAATTATTTTTATGATGTTCTTCTTACTGAACAATAAGACTCATCATGTATGTGTTCATCTCATTTTGCTCATAGAATTATTAAATCCACAAGGAACTTTTAGGAAGTCTTCAGCTACCAACTGTGAAAGGAAATCATTTCATCAAATAGAAATGTTTTATTTTGTTTAATTTATTTTCAGTTTTTCAGCCTCATGTTTGAAAATGCAAAATTGCTGCCAACATGGAAACTAGTATGTTAACACTGACTGAAGCATTTTTAAAGTACTCCTACACTGTCACAGAGAAAATGACATCAAACTTGAAATGTGCTTTTCATTTCCGTTTGCACATCTGCAGTGTGGAACTTGAAAATGACAGCTTCAACTGAAACTGAATGATGGACTGATTTAAGCTACTGAAAAGCTCATAAAAAGATGCAAACTTTCCCAGGACTCTTTTGTGAAATGATGATGATATATGCTGATACTATGGACTTCTATATAGATTGTGTTTTTTTGGTAAGTACTGAATGTTACACAGCAGCGTTAGCATTGCATTGTGTTTCAAGGATAAAACAGGGCTTGCTACTTTTGCTTCAAAGACAGTCAGAAAATAGTCTGATGAGCACTAACCCGAAGTCTCCTTCATGAAAAAGCAAAATATCCAACAATAAGTGACCAGTCTGATGTGTGTAGAAGTGTGTGTGTGTGTGTGTGTGTGTGTGGTTATTCTGTAGCACCCTGGTGTCATCAGGCAAAGAGCAGTGTATCTGTATCTCGCTGTTATTGTATAACAGGACTCTTTACTTTTTATAAAGCCACCTTAATGTAAGACATCCTCTTCATTAACACACAGGAATCAGATAAGAAGTGATTTCAAATGTTAAACAGATACTTGCTACCTGTTAACAGACACAAACATATAGATAGGAGATTGACACCATGCAGCAGTGTCATCCCAGAGTCAAGTAAACACAGAGCAGTGTTTTCAGATCAGAGGGCTTTAGGACACAGTGATGCCAGCTTTGCTAGATTAGCAATAAAGCTACAGCTATTTGCACTTGTCAGTGGTGATGAACGGGGCTATTTGCTGGCTCAGTGGTATTACGCAGCGCTCGTTTGGGCTGCAACTTGATTTGCATTAATGGCTCATTGAATAAGATTAAAACTGCCAGGCCCAAACACACTGCCCTTGAATGTGCACCTGCATATCTCAGAGCTTCACTGAAACAAACCTTGAGATCTGTTATGGAGACAAACACATTTTTAATGATAGGATTGGAGCAGGAGCAGAACACAGTGACAGAGCACAGTGACAACACATGCACAGTGTGTGAGATTTGTGCTTACCAGAGCTTGAGCTGAGGTCTGGTCAATAGCTGCTACAGACAGTGAGGTACTGGACTCTATGTCATCTAAAGCAAGCTCTATATTTTCCTAGATATAGGAAGGAATAAAGGTTAGGGTTAGTAAACTAAAGAAGATGATCAATAAATCACAAGTGTATCTAATCAATAATATTACTGCATGGAAAAAGAACATTACTATTCTTTAGATTGGGTTTGATGAGTCTACATTGGATTGTAATTAGCACAACGTTTCAGAAATCGGTGACAACAATGTTATCTGTATTTGCAGAACAAGATCATTGAGTTAGTTCATGTTTGAAGGAAAACTGAGGGTAAACTGGAGAGTTGGATTCATCTCTGTGAAAGCTTGTTGTGACCAGTTTTCATTAAGTCATGTTCTACAGGAGAAATGGCTCCAATGAAAGCTGCTGAACACTGTGTGTTCTGTGGATTGACTAGAGTTTTAAAAAGTCATTTTCCATTGCTGTGAGCATTACAACTTCCATTCAATTCATCTCCAGTGTATAGGAGTGGAGCCAAATACCTCAAAACCTCCACAAATAATAATAGCAAGAATCAGTATTTGACTATATTTGAAATGAGGTCCTATCTGCTTAGTGTCATGCTGTGTCTGGCCAGCAGCACCTCCTTGTATCTCTCCATCTCCTGAACAAAGGTGCGTTCATGGAACAGGGTCTGCAGCCTCTCCTGGGTGTAGTTGTGACAGAGCTCCTCGAATGTGGCTCCCCTCTGCTGCTGAGCCAGACGAGGGTTCTGGAAACCTGGAGTGTCCACGATCAGCAAGGAGCACAGAGAATGCTGACTGGACTTCAGAGCCCTGAGAAACACAAACACACCCTGATGCTTTAGTGATGAAGCTGTGTGGACACTAAGGGGCTGTTTAGCTGTAGTATGACAATAACAGGGTAGAAGTGGGAAGAAGAGAGCAGAAGAGATTAGAAAAGAAGAACTAAAAAGATGTGAGAGCACATGTACTAGAGCTGTAGTAAGTTTTGTCTGACAAAACACCCAACCAGATTTAATTAATGATGAAATAGTGATCATGATAAAAGAGATAAAAAGCAGTTCAAACAATAATGTGAACATGCTTTGAATATAATTTACAGAAAAATCAATTCATAAAAGGTGGACACAATGAGTGAGTATCCAGTTCTGTGTAAACACCATCTGAAATGCTACCTGCAGTACTCTAATAGAAACCAGGACACTGCTGCACGTAAGCACAATATTCAGGTTTATCAGTGTTCTCTGTTGGTAGAGGAACGCTGAGAAATCAAGACACAACTGGATACAGATGGTCAGAAACGTCATGTATACAATGATATGAATAACCAGGTTCCTGATGTTCCATGTATGAACAAGGATACTCATGAGTAGTATGAGTAGTAGTGTCAATCAGAGAAACACCGGCAGACTGATAAATGAGTCCAACCTGTTTATGTGCATGGTGTCATCTGGCTTCTTATGACACACCTGATTTATAAATCAAGCGTCTATGTAAAGAAATGGCACAAAGTTTGTGGACCATATCAATGATCCTTCAATGTGACAGACTGGAGGAAATGTTGCACAGCCGTACATCACCATTACACATGTTACAAGTGTGAGTACATGCAGTCAATGTGCAACTTTCAGAGTTAGAACTGATATCAGTGAGTAACTCCATGTGCAGCTTTACAAATGAAGCGTAGAGCATATGAGACAAAGGCCTGAAGAATCTGCACAATATGAAATCAACTAACAAACAAGTGAAGGAGCTCATTGATTTCACAGCCACCTGTGAGCACAGACAACACTAATTGTTTATTGCCAAACACAGACACACCAGTATAAATGCAGAGCTGCGGATTGTGTGCATCTACACACAGCAGCAGAAATACATACAATACATGCTAATCAATAACCTCAACAAGCTATAGCTATAGTCTGGCCTGGCTTGTTTTTGTTATTATGCCTGAGAGAGGTTTTATATTCACCTCTTTTCAGGTGCAGCCTACAATTTCATTTCATTGATTTGATTTGTTTTGTAATACAGGACATGTGGTTTACTAAACTAAAAAATGAATTGAAGTGTAAATGCTGAAATGTTCCTTAAAAAGTGTGAGCAGTGAAAGTAGTACAAGTATCATGTGCAGTGTGTCCTTCAGTTGCAACTGTACTGAGCAGTAGCATTTCAACAAAGAAAACATAACAACAGAATGTAAAGACAAACAGCATATGGGTGGAAAGAGGAGAAAAACGTTTTTTAAAAATAGGGGAGGAAAGAATAAAAGTGAGGAAGAGAGGAAAATGACAGTTAGGGAAGAAATTAGGTTTGAATCTGCATCTGTTAATGTAAGAAATGAAAGCTCTGAAACTACACACACACACACACACACACACACACACACACACCCACAAAGCAACTGTATTATAAACCCTTATGAAAGGAACTCCAGCAGAACTAACATACTATATTAACCTGTTAATGAGGGAGATGACGAGGGTGAAGAGCTCTGAATAGAGTCCTGATGCCATGGCCTCCAAACACTCCAAGGCTGTGACCTTGGAGCCTGAGAGAAAGACAACAGATCAGAGTCAGAAACATCTGTCCATCATCAGAGCAGAGGCAGAGCAAACACAACTGTGTTTAAATCAAGCTGTACCTGAGTTGTCTCCTTGACCGGCCTCGTCTGGTCCTCCTCTGAATGAGGTGGAGTGCTGCAATCCTTTAGCCTGGTGCTTGAAGATAGAAGAGGACAGCTCCTCTAAGGTGCAGCCCAGCAGGTAGGCTGCCTTCTGGGCCCATTCATGACGAGCAAACTGCCTGCGACCCGCTGCAAGCACAGTCAATACATGGCTTTAATATACATGACAATATGCAACAGGGAGGAAAGATAATGAAGATGACAGATGCACAAAGATGAAGGAGGATGAGGGGGGGGGGGGGGGGGGGGGGGGGGGGGGCGGTAAGGATACTGAGGGTCATAGTGTTTTTGTTTTTGTCTGAGCTAAAGCTAACATGAACAGAAAACACTATCAAACTACAAATAGTGTCAAAAACCTTACAGGCACATAAGCATCCATTATGGCAGGCCTGTGTAGCTATAAGATATTTCCTGTCTGGTGCTGACAGCAGAGGATGGTCTGCATACAGAGAATCGACATGGGGGAGAGGGGGGGGGTGTTGTGTGAAATCTGACAGCTAAGGTGTTAAGATTCATACGTGAGGTTGAGATTTTCCATCAATAGAAAATGTCATTCTTTTTGTAACAACAGTCCATATGATCAGATAACATCCAGGTTTAGAGGAGTGTGACACAAATGATGCATCATTTTTTAAAGAGGAGAGTTTTAGAGCAGGATGACACATTTTAAATGTGTCTGTGCCTATTTTTACAGCCGTGCTGGGCCATGTGTAAATGAATGTGAACACACCCTTTGAAAGTGGCTGAAGAGAGTGCTTTTTGTTTGTTTCTTTCCATGTGACTTGTTACAAACTGAAGGTGTGGATATTAGAAGACATGGCTGTTTCTAATCCTAATTTGTGTTGATCTTGTCATTTTTACTCATGATCCCGTTTCAGTCAATGTCTATGTTGTTTATTTCAGAGATTCTACCACAGAAACCTACGATGCCATATATGTTAAAGAAATAAATGCTGACCTGGGGGGGGGGGGGGGGTAAAACTTGATGTTCTCTGACATTATAAAGTCAAAAATTTGTAAGAAAAACAATCACAAATTTACTTTTTTTTATGGTGTTTTATGCCAAGCACTCACATAGCCTCACTTTGCAACAGTGTATAGAAGTCACTTGTTGTGCATTATGCCTGCAGTGAATGAACAGTCTCTTACTTCTCATACATTTGTGAGTTTTTTTCATTTGCAACTTTATAATGTCAGAGAATATGTGAATATCTTTTCTTGTAAATCTACAACTGCCACACCCGTCCCCCTTCCAGGTCAGTATTTATTTTTTTATTTTGTACATATATTGACCTGACTGCACTGAAAACAAAGCTAATAACTAAGGATGAGCCTGCTAATCACTGCTGATCATCTCCTGTCTCTGTCTGTGTTTGTACAAATGTGTGTGTGAGGAGTGTGTCTGCAGTCTGTCTGGAGGCGATTCAAAGCCCATGTGTTAAAGCAGACCAAGGCAACATGAAAGCCTGTGTAGCCAGAGCTTAGACACAGAGCCAGAGTAGAATGTGGGAGACATGGGGAGGAATCACAGAGAGCAGTTTAAAAAGGACAGCAAAGTTCTGATCCTCGTGATTTTCATCTCACGCAACAGAAAAGGGTGAGACAGAGAGCAGGGAGAATCATCATGAGGCAAACACGAGAACACAAGAGAGAAGGAGATGAAGAGAGGAGGGGGAGTAGGAGCAGAAACAATAAAAATGCTAATGACTTAAGGCCTGGAAGGCATGATAAAGGCATTAATACAGAAAATACAAACAAGAGAGGCTCTGAAATAAAGTTGTGTTTTTTTTTAAGTGACAACAGTCAACAACATGTGTGTTGTTTTTCCATTACCTTCATCTCCATCTGCGTTTGATAGGGCGCAGCATGCAAACATGCAAGTAAAGAGAGGGGGTTAGAGATAATACAGTTCATGGTTTCATCAACAGACAGTCACATGAAAACACACATTAGCATTAAACAACAGTGACAAACCACCATCATGCAGCTGAGAGGTTAGACACATCACCCTGCTTCTAACAGCTGATCCTCCACAACTCCACAACAAGTGTGTTGTTAACCACCCTGCCAAATTTGAATGATATATGTATATATATTTATATATAAATATATGAAATTAGGCTTCATAGTTGTGTAAAAATCAGTCTCTTTTTTCCAAGTGCTGTGGGAGTGCCCACCGAGTCCCCCTACCAAGTGTCACCTGTCAATCAAAATCACCACCTCTACCAGAAACATGGACGCTAAGTCTGAGAGCTTTCTGCTGCTAACTAGGCTGCTAGCTTGGTGGCTAGCTTGACGGCTAACTCAGCAGCTACCTCAGCTAACTGGCTAACTGTAGACTGTAGTAGTAGTGTGTGATGAATGTATTTATACGCGGCAGTGATTTTCAGACCCGCCCACTAAATCCTGAACACAGAAATCTTGAAACACAGTTTGTGAAGTCTAGCTCCACAAGAGACACACATTTATGACCTATTTAATGTGTTTAGAAGAAAATGTCACTTTCGTGGTCTTTAATGTCCCAACTGTTCTTCAGTGTATTTGATCTAAAGCTGTAACTAACTATTCTTTTCCTTATTTATTATTGGTGAAAAATAACTCAATAAAAATTAGTTAAACAACTGGACTATGTGTGAGCAGAATATGAGTGTATGTGAGTGTATGGTTGTGGTTATGTAGCTGGAGACAGATGATCTATCCTTTTAAAACACCCTTGGTCCAGTTGTTTGGTCTGCAGCAGAGTTTGATTGACAGCTTTCACGGCAGCCCAAATGAAGCAAACCAATGAGAAAACAGTGTGTGTAACCTAACAAACAAGTTGGGTGTGAAAGCATCATGACATTATTTTAGTTGGAGAGATTTTCAACTGGAGTGAATTATTGCATGCTGCTTCTTCCCTTCTTCCCTGCAGCTCTCTTATTGAATTTTGCTCATTTTCTCTCTTACACTCATTTGCAAGATGCTCAAACTGCAGGAACAACTTTGCTTACAAAAAAAGTCACACTAGAGAATCAATCATGGCTGTGGTGTGACTGGGGGCAGATAAACTGTGTCATATGCATTAGTTGACAATGACATATCTAACCCTTATCCTGTGTTTCATCTTCTCTAGAACATTATTGCCAACATTTCCCTCTAGAGATATTTGAGCATTCAGATACACTGTATGATTATAACACAGACGTCTAACCTCAGCTCTCTCTGGAATGACAAGTGAATCAGACTCTGTCATCAAAGGCTGGTAAATAAGTCAAATTTCATGGCTAGATACAACTAGTGTGACCAAACGTAATTTCTGTCATTTGAGACACCTCAGCATCCTCCTCACTATGACTGTGTGCATTCACAGGTCAAGCCTGACACCTAGTGGCAGCTGCTAGAAATTCAGTCAGATCATTTTACTTGTGATAGGAATTTGGAATCATTCAGTATAGCTGATGGTTATTTGAGCAGGGTCCTGTTGTAATCACTGAGGGACATGAACACATGTTGGGCAGCGCAGAGGAGCAATTGGCAGGTTCAAACAAATGAACTGAGTGTTAGGGAAAATAGAGGACAAATGTGTACAACAGTGTTCAATGCTTCTCAATGCGTTTGGTATTTTAAAATGTAGAAGTAACATGTGAAGGTGATGACACTCCTCCTCCAGGTCAGTGACAGACATAAAGGTTCCTTTCAGACATTTTCTGTCCACTGTGTATACAATTATGTGTTTGACCACTGCATTATGTCTGTATTCTAGCCTATTAAACATGTGACAGGAAATGTAATCCTAATATTTAGATCCCAAGCTAGCTATTAAACTGTGTTTATTGAAACCAATGACAGGCTCTGTGCATGTTTTACAGGTGAATTTAAGTTTTATTTGATGCTAAATTCATTGAAAAGAGCCTATTTCTTTCTTTCATGAACTGTGAGACTATAGAGGATGTGAATACAGTAACCAGAGTATATGTGAAGCGTATATACTGTCTACCAGTAGGTGTGATTATTAAAAGGACACATATTCTGCACATTTTCAGGTCAGTATTTTTAATCTGGAGCTCTGCTGGACTATCTGAAACAAGCTGTTTCAGCCTTTTATTCAGAGCTCTGTTCTGATTGGTCAGCTCTTAGACGTTGCATACTCGTCATTTAAGTAGTAAAAACTGTTGCTAATGAAATATTCAGAGCTCTGGTTTTCTACATACATCTACCTGAAGTTTTGGGTCTTTTACCATTGTTAGCACAGACATCTGATATTATAACAATATAAATAACTGAAAATCACTAAAATCTGAATATGTCACCTTTAAGAGAAGCTGAAATAATTGCTGGTGTTCACTGGTGGAAGAAGTATCCAGATCCTTTACTCTGCAAAAGCAGCTAAACCTCAATGCAAAAACACAAGTCCTATATGGAGATTATCATTAACTACTTTATAAATGGTTAGCTTAAAGTAGCTGCAGCAAAAAAAATAGTTTAGTTTAGTTGGTTTAAAATATTTAGTACAGATATGAACTAGGCTGAACTAAAGCATGAGTAAAGTAAAGTACCTCATAAGTGTAATAATGTGGACTGTTTCTATCATTTTGAATAGAAGCTAATACTGAACATTAGTGTCCTCACAAGATTCACATGTACTGCTTGGGTGTCAGACTTCCTGATTCTTGTACCCACCATACATACTGTAGGTGTGAAACACTAATAACCATATTCTCATCAGTTAAAGCCCTCATCTTCATGCAGCTGGTTATAGAGTGAGGACTGAGTGAGGAGAAACCTGTCTGTGACTGCAGCAGGACTGAGGAATATCTCACTGTCTCCATTTTAAACATTAGTCTTTAGTACACTGAACACTCAGACGTTCTCTAGAATCCTCCTTTGATCTACTGCTCCTCTGCACAAAGGAAAAGAGCAACATTTTTTCCTGACATAATATCAATATCTCTAAACTGCTGATCTAATTAACAGTCCTGATGAATGAACATTGATTTTAAAGCGCTAGTTCCATTTCCTTAGCCTAAAAAAAGTCATTAAATGTGGAGATAAAGAGGATGTGACACTGTGAGTGACATCACAAACATGTTAAACTGAACATAGACCAACACTGAAGGTTCAAGCAAAACAGCTGATTCTGAGACAAGATGATGTGCATGTATTCTGTTAATACATGCATTTCTTTAGTTTGTTTAGACTTTATGAATGTATTTATGAAATGATGATGCAAACATTAGTCATGGAATGATATCAGTGTTTGGAAAATGCTGCTATTAGTCTTTCCTAATGATCCCTGTTACATGATGAGAACCTGTGTCTTTCAAAGGTCCGTCAGGTCTTATTCTACAAACTCAGGTACGGTGGAAGCTGTCTCAAGCTCACATTTGTAGGTTGTTTGAGGGGAACACACTTTGTGAATGTATGCATTAATGATGACAGGCTGAACACACGATTACTTTGGTATTTATGAATGTGGAGCAGCTCGTTTGGGGGAGACGGAGCAGGTTCAGTCTGGCCTTCAGCTCCTCTGAAGGATTAAATATGTGGAATTTTTATATTTCTTATGATGTTTTTCTTCAAATATTCTGTAAACTCTCCAAACTGTCTCCAAACTCTCTCTGTGGAGCACTACTGCTACCTGTCACAACACAAATGCAGTTCTCCTCATGTAAAGGCCAGTATGATAAGGAGTCAGACTGATCTGATGTATTTGTAGTCAGTGAAAGAGAAGTTCTTACCTTTAGTGGCACCTGCGGCCCCCAAGTGATAAATGGCCCCCAGGATGAGCCACAGGGCCTTCTGCTCTTCACTAGAGATGCCCAGCACCTTCATGGCTGCCTGCAGCTTTGTGAACTGCTGCAAAGCTCGCTGTTTATCTTCAGCCTAGAGGAGACAAGATCAGATCAGATGTTACTGATCCTGCTGATGAAGCTCACATGTGGTAGCAGCAAACAGCTGGATGTGTATATTTTGATTTTATTAATAAAGAACAGATTGGGCTCAAAATAATACATCAAGAAAATATTCAACTGAGCCCTAAAATCAGATACTTAAACCAGTTGAACTAGCTGCTGTGATTACCTTAGTCTGTGGTAGAATCCCAAAAGCACTGTTCTCAGCCAGGTGGTTAAAGTGCAGCTCAGTTCTGGAAGAGAGGAAGAGGAGGAGGAATGTGAGGTGATTTTGCCAGTAAAATGCTGAAGTCTTTTTGGATGTTGTTGTACATATTTTCAGTTTGATGTTTTGGTGACTTGGATGTTGTTCTGTACAGTGTGCAGAATTGTATATGTACAGAGAGGAAAGGTTTCTCTGTACACTTTAAATCTAAGTTTAAGGCGTTTACCTCCAACCATCATCTGTGAGAAGCAGTTCAGAGCCAATCATGGTCCAGAATGAAACACAGACATGTGATATGTGCAGTAAATGTGAAGCCCCCAGCGCACATACACTGAGAATGAACATTTCAGTGAAGTGGGAGACATCTTGCATCCAACTGTTAAATATTTGTGCATTTGGATTTCTAATTTGAAGAATTTAACATATTGGACACAAATTATAATTCAGAGCAGATTATTTTTATATATCTTAAAACATGTCTGAAAGGGAATCTTTAGAAAAAATGTTAATGCTGAGAACAAAAGTTATGGTAACTTATGGAGAGAGAGAGAGAGAGAGAGAGAGATTTCTATGACGCCTGAAATCCTGTTATAACCTGACGTTTTGTGTGCTTTTGAATTAATAGAAAAACAGAAGCATGAAAAAAAACGTTTGCCTTGCTAATGTATGCAATGACACTGAGGAAACCCTCCAAATGTGGATAATTAAGCTGACGAAGAGATGGTGGCAATACATGTGAATTTAGAAATCAAAAGCAAGAAACTGAATTAAAAAGAAAAAAATTAAATGTATGCTTGTGGAGTGTTTACATTCAAAGGTTGCAATAAGTTGAATAGAAGTGTTAGAGAGGTCACCTCAAGGTGCTGTCAGCTCCAGCCATCATGTAGTAGAAGACATTGAAGGTGGACTCTGCCTCAGGTCGTCTGCTCACTCTCAGTTTCTCCAGCAGCATCGTCTGAACACGATCAAACAGAGTGATATGGATTTACTCACCACTGCATGTGAGAGTGTTACACTGGGTTACAGTCACATATCATTCTGTATTTGTTCACTTCTTGAAGGATTTGGTTAGTTTAGTTTATAATTGCAGTGAAGGAGCTCTGAAGTCATGGAGACAGTGGAGGTCACACATCTGCTTCCATGTGGTTGTAAGTAGAAAGTGTGTGTGTGTGTGTGTGTGTGTGTGTGTGTGTGTGTATACCTGGATGGAGGCGGAGGCCACCTGCCCAGCCTGATCAAAGTCGAGGGAGACTACGTGGGAGAAGCGGCTGGCGTTGCAGTTCATAGCAGTGGGGCTGTTACCAAAAGCCTCCAGGATGGTGTAGACCGCCTGCCACTTCTCAGCTGAGTCACAAAACATAACATCTGTTCTTCACTATTTATTCTTAAGAATCAGTGATGGTCAATGTTTATTTACTGAATATTTAAAAAGACCTGGTATATGTAAAGTTCCAGCATATAGACAGCTTCTAAATGTATAAATTAAAGTTAAATAGACAATAATCCTCACCAGAGAAGATTTTGCCCGTGCTGCCAGCGATGGAGACCAGGTACTGGACCAGGTGCTGGCAGTTGGTGGTCTTGCCACTACCAGACTTGCCCAGCAACACAATGGACTGATCCTGCCGGGTGGTGAGCAGGTTGCGGTAGGCCGACTGGGCCACAGAGTAGATATGAGGAGCTGAGTCCTCGCGCCGGCAGCCTTTGAACATGTGCATCACCTGATGGAGGAAGAAGAAAGACACAGCATACAGTGGTCAGCATCATGCAGCATGTGGACAGACTCACACGGCTGTCAATCTGACCTTTATTTTGGAAAACCTCAGAAATGTCTCATTCAGTCACCAGTAATGAAGAAAATATATAAACAAGAACACTGTAAGACTCCCTGAATAATACTGTGTTTTTGAATATTGCACTTAGTCTGTTTGTGTTATTTGCATGACCTGAATGTTACAGGCAGTTGTTCAACATCTCAATCCATGGACTTTAATATGCTGCTCCATGAGGCGCTTAAAAAAGATGTTACAAATTTCAAATAACTGAGAAAAATGATGATTTGAGTGTTGATATTTTTAAAAGCAAACTTAAGACCTACCTTTTTAATTTAGCTTTCAGTTGAATTTTATATATTTATTAATGTGTTTTTTATTTTCAATTTTACCCTGTATTACTACTGCTACTACTACTTCTGTTTATTCCATTTGATTGTTTCTTCTTCATAAACTCTTTTACTCCAAACATTTCCAATTTTACCCACTTTATTCTATAGTGACTTTATTTTATTCTTTTATTTTTAATATTTTTATTAATCTTTTATTACCATTAGATTTGATTTATTTTTTACATTCTTAAGCTTCCTCTGGTGTTTCCTCATTACAGATTCTTGAAAGTTATGATAGAGTTCCTATTTCTAACATTTGTTTTTTTTTCTTGTTCTGACTATATGTAAAGCACTTTGTGTTGCATCACGATGTATGAATTGCCACCAATAACTGTCAAGATGGTGGTGAGGGGTAACAATAATAAGGGTCAGGGAAGGGGCTTCAGCTTTAGAGCAGGTGTCTATCTGCTACCTTTATGCAAATATATTCAAGAGGATATAAAAAGATGACATACTTGAGCACCAGTAACTGATGCATCCAGACATTTCATTGCTGCTTCTTGCATGAACCTCAGCCACTATGACATACCACACTTTATTCTTTATTTTTTTTTATCTACATGACATGTTGTTTGTGTTTTGGAAGTCTTCTGACCCCTAGTGGTCAAAAATGGCTTAATGTAGCTTTCTAGTTTCCTGTTTAGAGTTACTTACCGTTTCACTCAAGTCTACAGGCACAGTTAAGTTGATGTGTGTTTAATTGAAAGGCAGTGCTTTAAACATCCTGCATCATGAATCAAGGTGCTGTACCTTCTCAGAGTACATGGAGGGTGTGCTGAGGGGGTTGATGACCACCATGTTGGGTCCGGCATAGGTGTGGATGAGGTTTCCTCCGTAGCGCTGCCTCAAGCTGTGCATCACACTGGATTCATTGAGATAGAGCAGTGAAGCCAGGTCCTCTGAGCGGTCATATGATGGAGGGTTGGCCTACACAAGGAGAGGGAGCAGACAGTGGCATTCAGCTGGCTGTGAGTGAGGGATGAATGGGTAACCAGATACAGAGTTTTTAACTTGATCATGGAAAACCCCTGGACTACTAGTTGAAAACTGAGCTGGTCCGTGGTCCAGTGGTATCTAGAGACTAAATCAAACCTGGCTTTAAAGACTTTAAGGTCAGTGAGGGGGCTTCAGTATGGATGTACTGGGGAAACCAAGTAACTGGAGCAATTAAAACAGATGTCCTCCTCCCTATTATTACCAACCTTCTTCCAGATTTACAGCCAAAAGTTCATTTGATTAGCCATTGACTCTGAAGGTGCAATGTCACCACCGTCACTGCTGCTGTCCATCTGTGTCTGCAGTGAAAGTCTGACATGAAAGCATGTGCTGCACACTAACTCTGTGCTGAGTATTTTATCGCTCTGTACAGTACAGTACCACAATGAGTTTTAACTGTTTAGATTATGATGTTTCATTTACAGTATGGAACATCAATTCATTTGGAATAATAACCCTAATCCAGTCATATGTATATGTAGATAGTAAAGTATGAAAAAACATCATATTCATGTTTGTTTTCAAAAGCCACATCACACATTTGATTAGTCCATAGAATGCCTGAAGCACATCTCTCTCCTTAAAATACATCTGCTCTATTCTATTCTTGTTGTTCTTACACACAACAAATGAAAAGATCAAAGTCCACCTCTCAATACTTTCTGACTTGCCAGGATGGTAACTATGAAGCCCAACTGCACAGAATAAGATGTATCAGACTAATTGTTAGTAGATCAGTTCATCGTTGGTTTTGCTCAGAACATGATACTTGTTGACAATAAGAAAAATGTACAATATTTATCATCAGTTATGCTGACCATTGTACTGTTCAGAGAGCTCACTGATAAAAACAGCATGTTGGATGATTGTAGCTTTTTCTCCTTAAAGAACACTGCTATTGATTCTTCTGATTATTAGACAGACCACAAACAGGCAGGTCAATGATTACATCAACCAAATGACTTAGTCTCTGTTTTGTCTTCTGTGTACTGATGTCTGGAGCATTACTGTTAGAATACCAGCAACAGCATGAGTTTGTTTGGTCCCTGTTAACACATATTTAGATTTCAGAGATGTCAGAATGGAAAGAAGGACTATGGCCAAGTACACGAGGGTTAGTCAGTGCCTGGCAGCTGGCAGTGTCCTCTGTGGCCATCTGTGGCTGTCTGACTCTCTGTCTGTGACTCTGTGTCTCTGAGCTCCTCTCAGACAGGCTGGTGGACAGAAGGAGAGAAGACCTCCTTCTTGCTGTCCACAGACTGTTGATGCCACCTAGCTTCAGGCTAGCTCTGCATTTCCTTCATTCTGTTTTATATGGTCCCATCCAAATAAATAGTCTAAAGCCCTGAGCTGCAGGGCTGGCTCAGATTTCAGCTGCAGCTCCTCTGTACCATTTAACATTTGTAACAAACTCCCACTGACCTTTTCTACGTCATCCTCGTCCACATCCAGTATTGTCCCATCATGTTCCAGTTTGATTTTCACCTTGCCCTCTGGCAGAGAGCCAGGCTCTGTCTTCACCACGGTGGCTGAGCAGAGACAAGAGAGGACAGCACTGTTAGCTGTGGGCCTGCTTACTGATTAATTAAAGACAAAACTACAGCAGAAAACGTTGATTTAAAACTTTGAAGCCACAAAGAGATAAGTACAGCTGAGGTCACTTACAATCAGAAGGGAGAACAGAACATTTTCCCTCTGCTGACAGAAAACTGAACTCACTTTTATTTATAAATGTATGTGGACTGCCCCAGAGGAGTGTGGATAGTAAATAACACCACAAACATAATGCACATTGATTTGTAATTATCTTGAAAATTAAATTATTATTTGTTATTGTCCATTATTGCTAAACTGGAATAAAATTACATATAGAAAGAATTAAGTATGAGAGAGTATGAAATTTTCATTTTAACACACAATAACTCCCTTCCAATGGTAACTACTGTTGTGACCATCTCTACACTTGTACTTTACTGTATATGCTTTCAAATTGAACTTTAACGTTTTTTAATGCCTTATTATTTCTTTTATTCTTCCTCACTTCATACACTGTACAGCAGAGGTGTCCAAACTATTCCACACAGGTTCATGTGGCTGCAGATTTTCATTCCAACCAATCAGGAGCAGACCAGGCTTGATTCATTTAATCAGCTGATCTCAGTCTTCAGACAGCTGATCGGTTGGATCATGTGTGCTCCTGTTTGGTTGGCACACAGCCTTATGGAATAGTTTGGACACAGATATGAGCCAATATGAAAACTTTTTTACAGAACATATAACGCAGAAAATGATGCTTGGGGTGATTTAGACATGGTGTTGTTACGTAATTTGTTCAGCAGAGCGTGCTTCCACTCCATTGTTTATAATACTGTCTGTAGCATGAGGGATGGAGTTAGCATCAGAGCTCACAGGAGTCTAGCGGTGTCTCAAAAGTAAGTTACCAAGGAGTTTGTGAAACACATACTAAGAAGTTAATAAGCAATAACCCCGTCATTTCCCCTTTTCAATATAACTAATATAACATTAAGTCAGTCCCTGACAACATGTCACTCATGCTTTCCACATGTTAGCTATGTTAGTAGTTGTAGTTTGTCAGTAACAGTCTGTAATGTAGCAGATTAAAAGTTCAGATCAGCTTTCTGCAGCTCAGCAGATGGTGCAGTGATCAACTGAGTCTGTTCACTGTTGATTTCACTATGTTGTGACCTAGCTGATGAGACACAATGCTGGAAAGTAAATAAACAACGTCCCCATCCCTCACTGACCAGAGTTAATCATACTCGTTAGCCACATTAGCCATTAGCCTCATTAGCCAGCCAGCTAACCACCTAGCTACTTTCATACCGTGGAAGCTAATGTGTGAATATGTACTCACACCAAATAGTTTGTCTCAAGCTGAACAATTACAGTGGCTACATTTACAAAATTACATTTCAACATCTGTTTTTCCACTGTTGAAAGTTTCCCCATGTGTAACAGAATAAAGTTGCTGCCACTCTCCATCTGTTCACTCTGCTGTTTGAGACTTACACATGAATGTGAAATATTCATAACAACATTTATTGATAAACAAGAAAAAAAAATCAATCAATTGAAATAATGACTGATACAGTACAGTACTGATATTTATTTTGCTACTTCATTTTATTTATTCTCTGTTTTGTTAGTGTTAATTTCTAGAAATGCTTTACAATGTTAAATGTACTTCATTAGTTAGTTGTTTAATGAAGGAGCCTCATAACCACACAGAGAAGGTCTATTCTCATTCAAGCTCAAAAATTAATTATATTGGCCACCATATCGGTTATCAGTGAATTTTTCAATTTCCAAAATCCCATATCAGTCGGGCTCTATGAACTATTTAAATAACTGTATGTATTATAAATATGTTATATTTTAATGTATTTAAAAAGGGATCATTTATGCACTAGTTGATGCACCACAAAATTTTAGAAATGGCCCCAAATTTTAAACACTAAGACCAAAACTGTCGACAAAAAGTGTTTGAAATCTTCTCCACTGGAAAGGTAAAGCAGGTAAAGCTACACCATAGTGTTAATACGCTGCGCAATGCCATCTCACCCAGGGAGAAGCCATCCTTGTGGACCAGCCAGACCTTCTCTGATCCATACCAGGCCTGCTCATCTGCAATCTGCTCCTCAGTCTTCACCTAGAGAACAGAACGTACAACGAGAAAAATGACTGGACAGCCCGGACATGGAGACTGTTGTTATCAAGCCACGTCGCTGGACCACTCAAAGTCACACTGGCTCTTTCTGAGACAGCTGTTCTGCACATGCTGAAAGGTTATGAAGGAAAAGCTTTGTGAACAGGATGACCATGCAGTGAATGAAAGTGGACTCAAAAGGTTTCTGGTAACTTCCACTGAGCACTGCATGCCCCTTCAGGGTGGTGTGTGTGCATGGGTGTGGGAGAAACTTTGAACGAGACACAATAAAGATAAAATAATAGAAACACATTTTAGAAATAGGAAAATAAACAGTAAAGGAAATGTTTTGGAATGTACACCCAAAAACCAAAATTAAGGCATAGTTATTGACTATAAATTTCACGTAATGTTGATGGGAAAAGTGAATAGGGAACAAAGCACTCTGCAAGCAAAGGGAGATAGCACAACACAGCACAGCACTCCATAGTGCAGGGTGATGGGGGAACACATTTCTTTCTTTTTTTTCTTTTCCCCTGCCGGCACTCTGTGAGACCCGTCCTACACTGCCTCTCATTGGCACCGACCCTAATCACCTCTCTCCTCATGTCTAAACCTAACCAAACTAATTAACAAACACAACAAGTACCAGCCAATGAGAGGCAGAGTAGAGCAGGTCTTCGTAGAATACAGGTGGGGAAAAGAAATAAGGGTGGTGGGACAGGTGTGTTTTTAGATGAGCTGGTGGTGAATCACACTCAGGCACAGGGCAGGCCAGACCTGGGGTTGCTTAGCTGCAGCATGAGATGCTTGAAGGAGGGCCACAGGGTCCTCTTCCACTGATCCCTGGTGATTTGGTCAGCATGAAGAGGTCAAAGGTCACAATTATATATGAGCAACACATGTTATACAGAGATAGATGCAGACAGCTAGGATAAAACAGATGAGCACAAAGATAAATAAAGATATCATCTGCATATTGGCAGACTGTGTCACTGTATGAAGAGATCGCACACCTGTGAGAGAGATTTAGTTTACTTCACATTATTCATAAAAGCATCTTCTGTGATCCCTTCAGGAGAGATCAGTGTTTACAGATTCATGGAATTAAACGGTTATATGACAACAAAAAGAGCTGGAGTTATAAACAAAGATTTATTGTGAGCCAAAACAATCCACTGGTAACACATAAACTTAATAAATAATCACACCACACTCAGACAAATCCCAGTCAGATACTGCCTACCCAAGTATGGAGACAGTGGACATGCATCTGTAACGGTATACTGCTCCATCACCATGCCAAGCCTCAAAAAAAGGCGACGCAGAGAGTTTTAAAGTCCATGCAGGTGGCTTCTATCAACCCGACGGGTTGTGAAAAGAAGCAGATATATCATGCCATCATCTTACAAATTAGAGCTCATACCAATCAAAACAAAGCCATCATTAATTGAGGTAGAAAATGTCAATGTACTGTTATTTCTGTGCAATTAGTACAAACACAGATTTAGGACATTGGGAGATTATATAAGTAAAAGCTGTAGAGAGAAATTGTTCAACACACCATTTCAACAACCAGGAGCATAATGAAAGTAAGACTAATGACTGAAAATATCACATTGAATCGAATATCACGTCCTGTCTAATATATCAGAAGAAGACACTGACTAAATTTATCTTCTAGCTTTTTGAATGCAGCCTAATACAGATGTTGGAAATACTGCAGACAGGGGAAAAGGGTAAGGTTGGCCTTTATACTAAGTAGAAATTCCAGTTAGGAGAACCAGAAGAAGACTGGAGGGCTGCAGTACCTGGAGGGGGCCCTGGGGTAGCGGGGCCACCGAGGCAGGGGCTTGGACAGAAGACGAAACACTGACTGCCGGCTCCAGCTTAGCCACAAAGCAGCCACAGAGAGACAATCAGAGCCAGCAAAAGCAGTTTGGGTAAGGCATGGAGAGAAGGAAAGAGAATAAGAGGAAGAAGGGGAGGGAAAGAAAAAGACAAGGTCCACATGAAACTTTGGATGATGAAATGCAGTGCATAGAAGCAAAACAAAGGAGCATGGATATTTGACAGAGTAATGGAAAAGTGAAAAATGGTTGTGCTATGAGTAACACAATGAAAATGATTCTGATCATACAAGAGAGAAAATGATAAGGTAGCATAGAGCAGCCAGAGTTATTGTTAACTGTCACAATGACATATTAAAGACATGTTATTTGGAAGGAACGCCTGGACTAAAGCTGAAGAGCTCAGCCACTGTAGAGTGCTGTTAATTGAAAAGAATAAATCATCACTAGATAGATCATTCATTAATTATTAATTTGGTGTTATGAAAATGAGTGGTGTTGCATCATTATTTGACTAAATTCTGCATCTTTCTGTCTAAAGATTTTCAGCCTTGAAAATTAAATTATTTAATTCAGATAGATCCAAATGACATTTGAGATAGAATGTGAAGCTTTAAACTTGTTCATGTAACACTGGCAAAGCTTAAATGACACAACAGTGTGTTGAAAACTTTCCAACTAATAAAAAGAAGCAGGACCAAATGGTCCAATGCTACAAACAGCACTACAGTATAACCCTGAGTTAGAGTCAGGACACCAGTATAGGGGATACAATTTCAATGTGTCATGACTCACAACTGGTAGACCAACTGTTGTGTCCCAGTCAGGAGGGCAACAGACACCCTGCTAATACTTTCCTCTGCTGTGTGTCTGTAAATATACACCAATAAACTAAGCATGTCAGGCACAGACGTCAATGGTAAACAGACAAGTGAAGCAATCACTGTTTAAGTTAGGGAGGCTGAGGTTTTGTAAGCCAACTCTGAGATGCTGAAACAACACAATAACAAGGAGAGGAGCATCAGTAGTATTGACTTGATTCAGTCTGAGGGCATAGTCTATAGTGCTGTTAATTAAGGTTTAATCAAGCATGCATTTTATATGAACAGCAGAGAAGTGCAATTGTTCAGGGTAGAATTAGAATGTGATTGCCATAAATAGTATATAAAGGGAAAAACTGTTCCAGGGTCAGAGTTAAGGATTAAAATCTCATTCCATGGGATTTTAGTAGAACTTTGACAATTACTCTATGCCATTCTCTGTACTTTAAGTGAGTAGTGTAGGTTAGAGAATATGACATTTGTCTATAATGTTCAAACCACAGTAGCTATCACTTATATAACTGAATACCAAGTTTAACAGCAGAGTTTGACTGCCCTCTTTGGTTGAAAGTCTGTTTTACCTCTGACCACACCCTACATCATTGATTGGAGGGAGAGGGGCTTGGGGGGGATTGGAGTTGACACAGACAGACAGAAACCGACATAAAGCCAATAAAAGACATCAATAATATGCAGATGGCCAGCAGGGTAATTTACAGGGGCGCCGAAGATCCTCATCAGGCGTCTCTGAGCCTCCTCAGTGGGACTGAGCGGTGCCTCCTACAGGTCAAAGCAGCAACACATAAACACTGAGTGCACTAATACTGATAATGCAAAGCCCATGACTAATGAGCAGACACGTGATTATGATGCACTGCAAACAGAGCAGCCGATTAGTGTAAGTATAAACTGCAAAACACAAGAAAGATCTGATTGGCAAAAGATCATGTCAGTAGTTCTCCAAAAACAGGGGTAAATACCAGAGGGGGCAAGAAACAGCATGCACAGTAGAAAACCAGTGAATCTCTCTCTCTCACACACGCACACACACATACATACACACACAGTATTACAATCCTTTTGATAAGAGAAAACTATTTGCAAGACAACCCAAGCTGAACACATTAATAAATACAGCAGGCCAGAATAAATGCAATCCAGTTCCATCGACATACAACAAAAAGATGTATGAGCATCACCATTCTAAGCCTCTTAACCCAGATTATAATGCAACTTGCAAATACATAAATTGTGCCTCTAAATACAAATTGAATTCAAGATGTGTGTCGGTATCTGAACTAAAAAAAATGATTATTGTGGATTTCCAGTGTACTACATCCCTCCTACACCACACCACAGTAAAAGGTGAGCTTTGAATCTATCAGTGGATTCTCAAAACCCTGAACTGGTCTGAGGCACCATGACTTGAGGCTTTGTAGTAAATAGTGGCACAATGATGTGTGAACTTTTTGTAACAATGTCTGCCAGCAAGTGTCTGACCAGTTGTGCTATCTTTGACTTTGAGGTCTTCTGCCAGAATGTACACTGGTAATTGGATCTACTGTGGGTCTACTGCTAGTGACTAGTAACTCTAGGCTCCTGCAGTTCCTTGTTTAGAAGAGCCCTCTGATGGGACTCTACCTTTGCAAAAAAAAAAAAAAAAAAAAGCTAGAGCTACATTCTGCTGTGTGAGATCTCATGGGCGGAAAAAAGTAACTGGCCTCCCTGGTTGATGGTTGACATGCCGCAGAACATGCTGCAAGGCTCATAAATCTAAAAAAAAAAAAGCAAGTTCCTAAAAACTGCAAAACCACAAAACCTCTGTGGTCTTTGACCAATAAACAAGTTACTAACTTGACGGTAAAACCATGTACGTGAGGAAATTAAGGGTTTTTAAGTGGAAGGTCACCAGGATGGAGAATTGCTATTGCAAAACATAAAAGAATACTTCCTCAGTAGCTACAGCTACTGTTGAAGTCATGACTGTTGAGGTAGAGGACAAAATTTAAAAGGCAAAAAGATCAAGCCTGAAAGACTAATGGCCAACAGGGAAAGCATACAGTATAACACACTGGCTGTTTTCTATTTGTACAAGATCCCAGCAGTTGGACTTAAAATATAGTCCTATAATAATATCATACAAGAAAAGGCTCACTAACATCCCCTTGAGAGTAAAGCTGCCAAGAATATGCCATGGCATTCCAGCCATTACTTGGTGTTGATAAAGAGAAACCTTTAGCTGACGGTGGCACTAGATGAAAAGTCAGTGAGCCACCAAAGTCAATAAGAAGTCACCTTCTGGAGACCATGAATATTTACTTTGCAATCTAGACTCCAACATAGACCCAAAGGTGAGATCCAATCCGGCCTGTACGCAACAACAGAAATGGCAGAGGAACCAAATGACTGACCATCCAACCAACTGATATCACCATCTTTTAGTAGGTCCACCAAGGCCTCACAAGAAAAAGCTTTTCCTAATTAACTCACCACACTGAGGTTACAAACATTATGGTGTCTGTAGGTGCTCTTTTAGTTCAAACATGCATTTCAAAGTTCCATGCACTTTCCACAACAACATTCCAAATGTTGCCTGGACATGCAAAGTGTGGACACAGTACCTCTTGTTTTCCAACAGCGGGTAGTTTAATGGGAATGACTACCGGAGGGGGAGACAGTGGACCAGGATTGAGACGGGGAGGACCAGGGCTCACAGAAGTTGCGACTGGAGGAGGTTTAGGGGTTGAGGTGGAACGTGACGGAGGAGAGAGGGGGGAAGGTTTCCGGGCTGTTGCAGTGACTGAAGGGGGATTTGGAGGGGTGAATTTATTGACAGCAGTTGGTTTGGGTGCAGGTACGAATCCAGGAGGTGGAGACAAAGTTGAGGGCTTGGGTGCTGGGATAAAACCAACAACTGGTGGGAGAGATGGGGGTCTGGAATGGGAGGACTTGGAAGTAGTTGGAGGTGGAACTGACTTTTCAGGAGCTGTGCTGGTGGTAGCAGTTACAGCAACCACAGGAGATTTGACTTCCTGTGTAACTGGGACAGGAGTTTTAGGTTTGGAATTAATCTCCTGTGGCTTTGGGGTAGGTTTATCCTCCTGCTTCTCTTTTATCTCCTGCGGCTCAACTTTTTCTTCTTTCTTCTCAGTCTTTTCTAACTCAATCTTCTCCAGTCTTTCATCCTTGCGTATTCGCGGGCGGGGCTCCCTTGACCTGCCTCTGACCATGAGATTACTCAGCCCTCGAGAAATGTCATCCTTGTCTTCTGTTTTGATGACGTCATGTTTAAAAGAGAACACTGGGGCCACTGGGGACTTCGATAGTGAAGCTGGTGCTGGCACTGCTTTAACTGGTTCAGGACCAGGCTTAGCCACTGGTGGAGCTTCTGATGGTTGTGCTGGTGGAGTGGTCCCTTCCTCTTCTGTGGGTAGGACCTTCCTAACAACTCGTCGAACCACCTTCACTACCTTCTTGCGTGTCAGACCCTGGTCATCTGTAGTATCCGTGCGGCTGGTGGTAATGCATCCACCGTTGGCGGTACCATTGACTACACTTTTACCCATAATGCCATTTTGTTCTTGCACATTGTTCATAACTGGCTCTGGGCTCAGAAGAGCTTGTCGTGGTTCAGGACTCCTAAATCGTTCTAACATCTTTGGCGGTGGCTCAGGGCTTTTGAAGCGCTCTGGCACTGTAACAGGTGTTCTGACTTTAGGTGGGGAGGGACTTCTGACCCGGCTTACTGACTCTTTAGGGGCAACTGGGGGGCTTTTTGCCCGGAATAATCCCCTGCCAGGGTCGAGAGCTGGCACTGACATGGCCCGGTTGGGCAGCCCATCATTTTCTGGCTACTCACAAAGAGGAAAGAGATGAGATGTGATGAGAGGGTGCATGCATATCTAAAACTACATGTATGACAAATTACATTTTATTTCAGCACTACAAAGAATGTCTGACTGTCAGAAAAAGTCTGAAAGTCCACAATGGGTATACTTGAATATGGTGTGAATTGAGTCTTTGAAGACACGAGATAGCCCTAACATGCCTGTCATGACCACAAACGTGTACTCAAGTAGTACAAAATCGTTCTAATACAACCCAATATTCACTTACACTTTTGCTGCCTGGCTTGTTTTCTTCTTTGATCTGAAGGTGTCGATATAAAAAGGAAAGAAGATCAAAACCTCCTCACTACATTAGACTGTTGTCCATAACACACTGTGCAAACCACAAACCATGCAAAACATGACAGTATTTGTGAGATTAATCTTTAACCTCTTTCTTTAGATAAAAACACTCAGTTCAGTCACAAACTAAACATGGATTCACTCACAGTGGTGTTAAGTGCTTAAGTCAAAAGCGGCCACCAAATGGCACACAATTCAAATTACTAGCTACATCATGAGTGAGAACCATCAAATTCTCAACGTGATACAGGTAAACACATGTAAAGCCACACATGTTAATACAATGTGTAAAACACTGTAACACCATGCAGTGTAAGAGTGCTCCATGAAATGTCCAAATGACACTTCCCTTTTGCTCCCAGAAGGAAAAGCGAGATGAGAACGCCATGTCGGCTGATCTGCTGTCATGGGCTGTGATGGATGAGATGAGAGCAGCAGCAGCAGGAGGAGGAGGAGGAGGAGGAGGAGGAGGAGAGCTAGGTGAGGAAAAATGATGAGAATACAGAGACAGATAAAACCAAATGAAGCTACAGAGATCATTGAATTATCCAATGTAGATAGAAAGTCATGTTGAATGAACAAAATCTAGGAGAAGTAAAGGCTGAACAGGAGATTAGAGCGAGGAGAAAACACACATTGCTTAAGTAATATTGACTCAAAAAGACTGACCAAATAAAACCTTCCATTTCATAAAAGAGATTCAAGACTATCATCAAACTAAAATGTACACAAGCTGAATACTGCTGACCGAAAACACATACTATGAATGTTTGGTCCTGCTATCTTTTAAGCAGCCCTCAGAGGGTGATGTGATCAAAGCCCCAGACCAACATCACCCCCTAGAAATAATAAACAGGATTATTGTGTTCAGAAACATTGACCGTAATGACATTTCAGCAGTTACATCATGGTAAACTTGCATAAAACATCATTCAGCTTTGTGCCCTTTGTTTAAAGAAGTTCAACCAATGACTGAGCTAGAATAGTGGAGTCCTAAGATTGAATCAGCAGCACAGTATTCACCTATACTGTATGATATCAGAGAAGCAGGTTATGCATGTGTGTTTTTTGGGACACAAAAACTGTATATATTATAAATGATATGATGTTGTTTATACAGAGGTAGCTCTCATTAACTGGATTAGACTTAAACATATATCTCCACACTGTAACTGTAAAACTATACAATATACATCACTACTTTTATCTGCATTGAACTGCATTGTATCAGCATTAATTGAAAATGAATACCTACAGACAGCTTTCAGGTCTACAGGGGGCCACTGCTCTATTTTCAGGGAACACTGTAAATTGCTTCCACATGAGCAGATGCAATCTAGATTCAGTTTTATATGACTGGATAGAGATTTGTTTTTCCATCACTATACTGTCTGAACCTGAATCTGACACAGGAGCTATCATTAACACATCTCTTGCATTCATGCCTCCCCTCCCTCAGTATGAGTATCACAGGCTGAGCTGGTTACATGTAGTTCATTTGATTAAAAACTGTAAAAGTAGACCATATATTTTTGGGAATAGTAGTCACAATGTTTGAGGGTAGCCCTAGAATGTAAATCTGAGGGTTCAGCGAAGGCTTATCTGTTCTCACCTCTGCATGAGACTGACTCTCTATGGCTAACTAAAAGATTCATCAACGGCCATGATGCATCTCCACAACAACTTTTACAGGCAGTAGGACAGTGTCCAGGTCTGGCTCTGGGTTAGTGGGCTTTATCTGTGGTCACTGAATTAGCACAGTGACTAACAGGCTTATTTTTGGATTAGACAGGGGTGCTGCAGGGCTCTATGCCAGTGTAGTCCATCAAAGAGAGGCCAACAAGGCCAATAGGTCTACACTTGGTAGAGCTGTTGAACTCATACAACATCCATCTCAAACATCTTGTTTATAATACTGTGACATACAAACACACAAGCGTTGAGTGGATATGTCACAACTGGACACAAGTTACCAAACCAAACTATTTAAGTGCCTCACTGGGAAACATGGAGTGTAAGAACATTTCACAATCCATTTGTTTCAACATATAAATGAACTTAATTGAATCTGAATCCACAGTATAATGACTACAAATGTTTTCCTGACAGAAATGTATATAATTATTATTACTCAAATGATACACCATTTCCTACAGCATTTATCACTATTCATAAACACAGAACACAGGAACATGACCACAGAAGAGACTGTGTAGACTGTTATAGCACTATACTGATCTAACTCATTCATCACATCATCTGAGTAAGTCAACCACACACGTATGCAATACATATGGAAAGACGAGTCAGCATTTCAAACTAAATCTGACATTTGTAATACAATAAATTTACTTTTTTTGATTAAATTAATAATTTTACCTTAATATTTATATTTACTATGTACTATATGATGGAGCAGCCTGAACCTGAGGGAAATGGACCCAGTATTAAAAAGCATCATAGCATCATAGTATCTGTATGAGGATCAACTTGAACCTCAGCATAAACAATAATGGTGTTGTGATCTACTAACAACTACATCAGATGCAGTGGTTGGTTGGACACAATCTCCTGCCTCACTTATCACCTCTCTGGAGTTTAGATTTCTTCTGGACTGGTATTACCGGACCTCATGTGACCCAGCTCTGTACTTCACTTAGCTCTCTCTCTATTCAGGCTATAACTACTTATTACTTACTTATTTTCATTTACTGACTAAAGTCTAACCTTGGAATATGAGTGAAACTGGAGATGAGACTCTGAAATTCTCACCCAAAATGTTATCATCCATGTTAGCAAAACTAAGAAAACCTGAATTTCAAGACTTGAAATTCTTCTCAGAAATGGCCATACAACTGTTATCAGTTAGCTCCCTGATAAAAGTATCGACAAACATCTATCCTCGTGGATATAATCAGTTAATATATCTATAAAACAAAAAGCTAATTCACACGTCACCCCACAGGAAAACAAGAAGCTTCTTGCTGACATAATGTTGACAGCCTGGAAGTTAAAATCCTGTTTCTAGTGGACTAGTAATATCTGGGGTAGAGTTGTGATTGGTAACAGACCCAAGCTGACTTCAGGGCAAAGGCTACGCTCACACAGCAGTTAAAAGTGACCTGAATCCGATTTGTTCGCTCAAATGTGACCCATATCTGATTTGTTTCTGACAATGTGAACAGCACAAGTCGCACTAAATCTAACATTTCCAAATCCAATTCAGGCCACTTTCAAATGTGGAACTGAATCGGATACATATCGGATTTTTTTTTTTATGCGACCGCAATCTGAACAGTCAGGTTGCATTTAATGCGGCTCTGATGTTATTCTGGAGCAACACACATCACAGTTCTGCGCCGCAGACAAAAACTGACATCATTAAAATATTAATTTTCTTTCTCCTCTTCCTCCTTTTTAACATCACCCGCTCACACACTATTTTTAACATTACGCTTCAGGAGCGTGAGCTGTTCACATCGCAGTCTGCAGACGGGCCACATTTAAAAGTGTAATATGAACAGCCAAACAAAAAAAATCGGATTTGAGCAATAAATCGGAATTGAGCATTAAGGCCTGTGGTGGGAACGTAGCCAAAAAGAAAGGGACCATCAGTTAAACCCAGTCCAAATATACCAAAGGAAAATAAGACATATCAACACCTCAGCAGCACCAGACATCAGATTACTCTACTGTATGTTGGCATGTCAGAAATGAAAGGATTTTTTCACACCTATAGTTTATTTGCTGTGGTTCAAATCAATGGATGATTTGCTACTTTGTTGCATTTTCCCTTTGGTTCAGTTTGGTTTGGTTTCACACTGCAACATTTTAAGCAAACCTCAATGTATCAACAAATGTCATGTGAGAGCTGTCATTCTGTTCATTCATCAGAAACCTGGTGGGGTTGGTGGGGGCAGAATCTAGGTCAGATCATAATCATATCAAGTTTGTTAGTAACCAGATTGTGAGCACCTCTTAATCAAGGTCTGGTCTGGTTGTTTTGGTCCACACCTGAGTGCAACTGCTGTGTTCACATCTTCCCAAAAAAACACAGCAAGAAGGTAAACACTCCAGGGTTCAATTCAACCACTCTCAATAAGATAGATGTGTATCATCAGTCATTGCATAGATTACTTGTTATTTGGGGGGGGGGGGGGGTTGTTTTTTTTCTGGAGACTGATGTGGACATTAATAACTGGGGGCTCATTATTGATCTCAAAATGAAGATCAATTATGTTTCAAATGTATATGTAAAATTCACTAGAATTTGTGAATAAATGTGTTAGCACACAAAAGCAATAAGTGGAGGTGAATTCCTACACCATGAGCTATAATCACAATGGGCTATAATTCTATTCATTTAATGACTGAATAATGTTATAAAACAACACAACATGGAAGACATTATCATTTAGATATTTTTAGCTATTAATATAACATATGGCAGATACATGCAAAATAAAATATAAAATAATCAAAATAGAGCTGCAATGATTCATCGATTTTTAATTATAATTTACACTCAATCATTCATTTGAACAACCTAAACTTACTGAATGATGATAATAACATTCTGTCTAGAGTCCATAAACAATAACACTGATTGAACAACCACCTGTAACGACATTATTCTCATCAAATCTGAAAGACCACAAGACTAAAAAATTTTAAAGTATCGTAATGACAAAAGAAGATCTTATAAAAGTCCTTCACTAACACAATAAATGTTACAAAAGCACTGGAAACCAATGGTGCAACATAAAAACTACATTTCCCAACAGTTCATCCAGCAGCACATTAGCATGTACTGAGCATGTAACCACAGAGCCAACATAACCAATCCAACCAAGCTTCCACACACATCTGTAATGCTGGAACTCTGCTTGATTAACATAACGAGAAGGAAAAGGGGAAATACCACAATGACACAAAGGCTGTTATTGTAAAATGCTACTTTCAGTTAGAAAGCGGCTCAAGCGGCCCCCTCAGCTAACTCCAATCTAAAAATAGTGCCACCGGCTGTGGTGAAGTGAGGCCTCATGCTTGTAATATATCTTCTACTCAACACCCAAATTCTGCTAAAAAGCTACTAGCGATTGTTCTACCTGTTAGTGAAGTAATTTCTCAACTCCTGTATCCAAACTGTCCCCAGAAGTCACCGATCGGATTGAAAACTGAGCGAAGAAGAAGAGGTGTGAGCAAGCGGCTGGAGACGCCGAGTGGAGAGTGGAGCGGCGGGCAGAGGAGAGGGGGAGCGCTCTGATAGGCCGGCTATTCCTGACACTGGACAGACAAGAGATGTGGGGACAGCTGTCCTGATATGAGGGTGTTGGCTGGGAGTAAAAATAGGAGACTCTGCTCTCCAGCCTGGACAGGTCTGCTATGACCCCATCAGCACCTACACAACGAATCAACAGTCACACATGCTGCTGCAGCTGGTGTCATCTCAGCTGCTTCTGTGTGTGTGAGTGTCTGTTAATGGAATTGAGAAGGTAATGTGTACATTACATCTTGTAAGTCAGTCATACAATACTTAAATACAGGGCTTAGGGGACTGACATCACGGTGCGTTCAGGGTCCCTAAGAAGCTGATCAGTCGTAGCTGTGGCATGCTGTGCTCCAGCACAGACACTACTTCTGATAGAATAGCCAAAAGGAAGGGGAAGCAATTCATGAATAATCTCATTATTAACTAATCATGTTTTATTCATGGTTTCATTGTAACAACAATAGTACAAAGAATAAAGATGAGGGGAGAATATGAAGCTTATTTTAAAGGCAGCGCTATCACATATAAAACATATACAAAGACACATTACAAATGTACCCTGGAGAGTGTGGTAGAGGAGAATGCTTTAATTTCAGACAACTTTCATACTAACACTGACACGTACTGATGCTTCTTCATACACATATAAAGACAGAGGAAGAAAGTTGTTAGCTAGCTACAGCTAATGTTTGTACAGTCACTGGTTTTAGGTGTTTGGGGGAAATATAAGGAGAGGAGTGGAGAAAAAAAGTCAGTCTGCAGTCAAAGTCACAAAAATCCAAATAAGTTGTAAACTGTGCTTTGCACTTGTACAGGTAACCATGGCTAACCATTGCTAACCATGACTAACCATGGCTAACCATAGCTAACCTGGGTAACCATGGCTAAGATAAACAGCAGTATCTCTGCCAATGGTAATGTCTTGTTTTGTCTAACCAACAGTCAGAAACCCTAAAATATTCAATTCATAATGACATAAAAACACAAAAAGCTAATTCATTCTCACATTTGAAAAGCTGGAGCCATCACTGACATTAGCTTGGTAAATGATGATGATGTTTGTTTGTTACTGGCGGGAAAATACCGGGATAAACTGACAGAAGATCCACAATAACAAATAGGAGCAGGTGAGCATGGTTTCTTAATATAATTGAAACTATTGAATTTACTTACAGTTACTAATAAGTTGAACAGTGTTTCACTTAGTGAGTCATTCTTATCCACAGTAAAACAATATTAAAGTGCCAGATTTTTGAAGTGGAGTTTTGTGCTTGTGAGCAGTTAGTTAGTTACACTATTACTGTTTTACACTATCTTGAACATAATTTCCTTAAGTCTTACTTAATACAACATACTACAACCTCAAAGTAGCTTAAAAGATAGCTCAAAAGGCTAGAAAGCTAGCTGGATATATAATTCCAGAGGAAACATGAATGTAGTAGTACTATCAGACCACAGGAAGGATTTAGCATGTTTTTAACTGTAACTGGAAATATTCAAGTTATAATAGCCTCTGTGCTCCGTCCATTGAAACTAAAGTTATGATGATGTAGTGATAACGTACCTTTACATTTCGTCCAATCATCATATTTAATCTCACGTCCAGTAACTCAAATCTCTCTGCTTTCCTACCATCTGTTGCACTAAATACACACAACTATACAATTCTGTGGACTTTAGTGTGTGCTGCAAGTTGTATTGTCTTCCTGTGTGAAACTGTTTCATGCAGCAGAGAGGAAGAAGAAGCTGAGCTTTTAAAAAGGAAGGCAGTGCAAAAAAAAAAAAAAAAACAGAAGCAGACAGCAACATGTTAGCGGAAATAAAGCACAAACTTCCTTCACTGCGGATAATGAAGGTAAAACAGCTAATCATTCTCCTCATACTGCCTTTAAAATGTAACTAATTGAATGAAAACCTCCCAGATAAGTAAATGATCCTATTAGAGACCATGTTGTTTATTTAACATTAAATCTGTGTTCAGTTGGATAGTAAGTATCTGTGTTACTGATGACTCAATTAAAGATATTCACAGCTGTGCTAACCTTCACTTCAAGCTTCCACTTCAGTTTTCAAGCTGTAAGAACAAAACCATCTCAAGGTTTCCACCTTACATGGAGGATGTAACAAAACGGAGGGAAAGTAAATGCATCAGGGTAATGGGTTAGTATTTATTGAATGCACACTGACAAGCCTTTAAAATATTAAAAATCTATTGATGACAAATTTGGATTCAACTTGTTTTGCTTTATATGCTTTCTAAATGTCTACAGAAGCCATGGCCTTTCATTAACCACATGGCAGAAGTGTAGCATTCAGAGCTGTGGCTCATCACGCTAATTTAAGCCTTTTTAAAACGCCTGACATTACAGGTCTGAATCAATAAAACATGAGATGCATGTATATTCTTAACGTCACGTTCTGCATTTTTACAAACTCCAAATGACTATTTTACTAAAAACACAACTGATAAGAATGTGAAATACGCCCTTACAAGCAGCTGCACCTAGTTTATTTTTGACACTGTGGGTGTTTCCAAAAGTTGATAAGAATTCAAATGATTAATCAAACAAACATATGAAAGCAGAGGAGAAGGTGTGGATGTACACCCTGAAGATTAATATGAATTATATTGTAAAACACTTAAGAATTAACAATGTAATTAAGAATGAATAGTGTAATGTACTGAATCAAATCAGAGAATTACAAATATTTAACCCTTAACATGTAAACACCAATCCACACATATGCAAATGTGTTCTTAACTCACCAAATCACAGCTGAGGAAAATCAGTTTTAACATCTCATTCACCCATTTAACCTGACTGAGAGCAGGACAGTTAAAACTATGAATTCCCATAGATCGAAAATGTGATAGTAAATATGATGATCAATCATAAATCATAAGAGATTCAATGGTATTCAATGATTCTAGAGATTTTAATGATTGAAATATGTAGTGTCATCTGAAATATGTATAAAGAAATAAGAATGAATTGGCTTGAATTGAGTATATAGCAAAGATTAAAAGATGTTAGCACACATTTTGTAATGGCTGCTTTAGCATCAGAACTTAACCAATCCTTTGTAGGTCATTGACCATCTTCTGTCAGCTCAGTCAGCAGTCTGCTTCACATCAGGCTCTTAACAGATGTAAACAGTACACAGTTGGGTAAGACATGCTAGATATTCATCTGGTGTGTAATTAGACTGGGGGCTTTCCTAACCATCACCATTACTTTCAAAGAGATCCACTGTTTGCAAACAGACATATTACCTGTCATGATGTTAGCTGCTATATTAACATGAACATTCTTCCCTTAGTTGACGGAGGAGGGAGGGCTCCACAGAAGCTGCTGCTTTTATCTCTCTCAGTGAGAGGAGTGTCTGCAGTGATGTTCAACTCCCTTGTTTCCACACTCCTCCTTTTTAGCTATGTCTTCCTGTTCTCAATCTGAACAGGAGCAATTCCTTCTCATCAGACAAGACACATTGACAAGCTGTGTAAGTAGGCACAGTTAGGTATGTATTAAGTATGAAATAAAGAAACATGTTTTAGATGCAATAATACATACAAACTGTATGAAGGTGATGAAAGTGTTCCAGTAGTGTTTGTTAAATGATCACAGCTGGAAGGTTCCAGGCTCATATTTTGGCAGCTCAGCATGTTGTGTACAAATCAGGTAGAGGTCAGTGTTTTGTTTAAATACTGAAGGAGTCAATACTGACTTGAAACATGAGACTTCAGAAGCAATTACAGCTGCAACCATTAGTCAATGAATGGATGAGTAGATCGACACAAACATCATCTGCAACCATTTGAGTTCTTTCTTTAGGGAAAAACACTAAACATTTAATGACTGCAGCTTCTCTAATGTCAGGATCATTATGATAGTGATCTGAATCTCTTTAGATTTTGGACTGTTGATTAGATTAAACTTTGACGACATCACTATGAGCTACGTAACATTTTACAGGCTTTGTTCTCAATTTTAAAGACAAAAATGATGGATTTAGAAAATAATCTCCTTGGCCAATCTGAGCTTTTGAGCTGTGGGAGGCGCTACAGAGTTCCTTTGGTAACCAGGAATATGAAGTCTGAATTACACTTCCAAATGATCAATATGTACACAGGAAGTTATATGCACTTATATTTTATACTTTACATATTTGTATGTATGTATGTATGTTAGGAATGATTTCATAGAGTTTATGGATTCTATGGATCCTATATCATTCCTGTCTGCTGTGTGTCTGTTATTGGTGAGCCAAAGACTATTTTCCATCATGGTGAACGATAAAGTCCTATTCTATTCTATTCTATTCTATTCTATTCTATTCTATTCTATTCTATTCTATTCTATTCTAATAATCCTCAGTTTCCTCTACATATTAACTTAGTTCTGTATATGAACTTGATTTATATGGAAGTGAGTATTATCCAGTAATACACCATCTGTAGACCTGAGGCTTAATGATAATCATTCCTATAATACAAAAAAACTGCAAACTACAACAAATTAAACACTTCTAAAAAAGAGTTACAGTAACATCACACATCCCCAGGCAGCATACAGCAGCATCCACAGATCTGCTGCTGCACCACCTCTGCTTATGCACCACAAGATGGAGCCAGAGCACCAAAAAAGAAAAAAGAGTCCCACATGCTTTTTGGAATCGTGCAGCCACACAAAGCCTCCATTATTTCCAAGCGGCTGCCATGATATTGTAGAGAGAATGCCACAGCGATATAGATTAAATGCAAACAAAGTGTGCTGTAAAAGGAACAGAGCCGCAGCAGCTTTAGTCCAGCTGACAGTGGAGGGGGGGGGGGGGGGGGGGGGGCTGTTTACGGGGCGAGGCTGTCTTGGGGAATATGCAGCTTTAAAGAAGAGGGTGGGGTAAGAATGAAGGGTGAGGACAGAAATGCAGTGATGTCACACTGTGCTCAGGAGCGGCTACAAATATTATGAATGGCAAAGGAAGTGTCACGTGTACGAGCGCTGTTGTAAAGTCATATCAGCTGAGAACAACACAGCAGCCTGATAGTCTGCCACAGACACTGGCATCCAACCAATAAAACATTCACTAAGTATTTTTTAATTCAATGACATGTAGAGAAACTATATGTGTAACAAAGCTCATTCCATCCATCCTGATGTGTTGTGTGTGTTTCTATATACATTCTATCAGGGTGGCTCCTCCCGACAAGCATACACATTAAACAGCCTCAATTCTCAACAGTCTGCAAAGTTGACAGGCTGGTTAGGTTTGAAGGCTCCACTTTAACTAGCAGCCTAACTTTCACATCTGACCACTATATCATGTGATACTAAAGGAAAGGTTTGTGATTGGTCATTCTGAATGTCAATCAAAACACATTTTTTCAGGCAGGTCTGAAACATGTCAAAGACATCTGATACGGTAAGCCAAAAAGAACATTTCACTGGGTGAAAAAACAAAGTGTGCTATGTCATGATCACTCACACAATGGATCATTAAATTGCCTCATTTCAGAAGGGAATTTTTCTTTTTTTTCCAAACCATGCCATTTCAATCCAACTATTTCAGTTACAGTTTCTAAGATGTTGAGTATGAGTTTATGTCAGTCGGATTTATTACATACATTTAAGCAGTTTTTAAGATATTAAAGGGGTATTCCAATGCTTTAATACTGCATTTCAAGGTGAGGGTCTTGCCAAAGTCAGATTGAAGAGAAGAATGTTTACAAAAATGGAGAGATTAGGTCCAGCCTCAAAAAGCACAGAATCCTACACTTCCCATACTGCAACTGGTCAGTGTGTCTGTTAGACATTACAGTCCTTGTCCTCCAGAGCATTAGCATGCAGTTCATCTCCTTCAGGCTACAGAGCTACAGTGCATTTCCTCAACACTCTGCCACATTCCCCTGTCAGTGTGCACAGGAGAACCTTCTCCACTGGTCTCTACTGTCAGCAGATGGTGACAGTGTTAATGCCAAAGTCCTGCATGCATGTACGCACACACACATACACACACATTCACACACACACACACACACACAGATTATACCACAATCCATTCAATCATTTTTCCTACCAGGGGGCTGATTTCATTCCACTCTCATGTTGACAGTATTGGACATGTTTGTGAAGGACACATTGATCCAGTCTCTGTTGTGACATTATTCATACTCAGTAATGGCACTCGCCCCTTTTTTCTGGGGTGGTTTTGATCCTTGGACCTTGTCATTCAGACATCAATGAGCTCGAGGTCTCAGAGCTAAGCTTATTAGGCAACTAAAATCAGCACAATGAATGACATGCCATGTGTGCACCATTACAAGTACACACCCCTCAAGAGCTCATACACCACTATGAGGAGATGCTGCATGCTGTCACCATCTTTACATTCCATATACTCCATATTTACTATACACTTTATACATACTATACATATTAAATGGATTGAAAAACAAGGAACTGTATGTTTTCTTGAAGTCTTTTAATGGAAGCAGGTGAGCAGCTTCACTCTGCCTTCACTCCATGTCTGGAACTAGACTTAACATGTTCCTCACTTATTTCTGTACTGGCTACATACAGCGAAGCCTGGAACATGTTAGGAACATGTTAGCACATAGATATGCACACCTAGGGTCAGCTGTATGAACTTAGTCTTGGTTTAAGACTGGTCTCAGACTGGCAGGTTAGTTGTTTACCTCTTCAGTTATTTTCTCCCATACTTGGGAGATTTCAGATGTCTGTTAAGTTGATTAAAACCACTAAATCATACTTTTTTCAGCATTATATTTCTCCAGTAGATGTGTGTTTTCAGCACGTTTAAAATGTGTCAATCTTCCACCGATTTCAAGTGTTGCCGTAGCATTTGTTCTCTTTTGTTAAGTGTTTTATTCTGTAATGTCACTAAGTCAGTCTGACATTAGTCACACATAGATTCAAGTGTCTAAAGCAAGTCTGGCTTCAAGTTCTATTTGATTCAAAGACTAGATCTTTTTATTTTAAATGGCCAACTGCTCATCTGACTCTAAACAAGAGCAAAACACTGAATTGCTGAATATGTTAGCCTGATGGGAATGAAGCTGAAGAAACTGTGTATGTGGTGAGCTGCTGCTTCAGTTTGAGTGATCAGTTGCAGAAGAGAAAATAAACTTTGGTGTCAGTCAACAGTGAAACCACCTTTACATGTTTCCATGGAAACATAGCTCATAGCTCTGCTCTGTGTCAGGTAACCTACTATGGGTACAGGTAGGATGTGGGTGTGGACACAGATGTAGATAAGAATAGCTGTGTGAGGACACATATACACACACATGGGTAAAGAGTAGGGATACAATAGGAGGTAGCAGCCCCTCCTCTCTACTCCTCTCTACCAGCACTACCTGCAGCAGAGGGAGGAAGAACTTCTACTGACTGATATCTGTGTTCAGTCTTTAGTTTGATGTCAGGAATATTATTTACTTTACTGACATGTTAGATTTGTTTCCAGTGAGGTATTACTGAGTTCATACAGTGACTGTAAACATGAATGTTGCTGCTCTGGAAACAATATTTAGCTCTATTTGAAATATTAATGATTTCAAATCCTGTTGTGAATTAGGATTATTTCAGGACAAAGCTGTTACATCATCAGTGAGTAATGAGCATAGTTTCACTTTTCTTCTTACTAATGTCTTCTTACTAATGACAGCACTGTGAAAAACTACAACCTGGTTATATATATATATATATATATATATATATATATATATATATATAAATATTGTAATGATGGTGGTCCGAAATGATGAGAACATGCAGCATTTTTGGGGGACGACCCTCCAACCCCCCCGACTGTGCTGAGACATTTTATGGTCTGACATTTATTACAATGACACTTATCTGGACCTCCAGAACACTCCTGGTGTCAAACCTCCTGTATATGATCACACATGTTGACATCTGGAACAATTCTCAGGTAGTTCTAAGTGATTCAAATAGAGATGCTGCTCACAGTGACTGGTGGAGCTAGAATCATGGGTCTTACATTAACGGGTTGGGGTGGCTCCAGATTTAATTTAGTAATGATTGAGGAGAACTGAGCAGTACATGCCTTTTTAAGACAAATGAAATCTAAGGCTAGTACATTAGACTATATCTGACACTAGCTGTGTGTAGAGGGGGAGGGGCAGACTGTGTGTGTGTGTGTGTGTGTGTGTGTGTCTATCATGTCTGAGAAAGCTCCATGTCTCAGCTGTGTTGCAGGGTGGCAGATGTAGGTCAGACATAGTGCATGATGTCTTTGTGTGTACATGTGCGCACATGTGATGCTAACACATCATTTCATATATACACACACACACACACACACACACACACACACACACACACACACACACACACACACACACACACACACACACACACACACAAACTTCACTCTGGAGACTAAATCCACAGTCTTTCTTTGACACAGCAATGCAAACACGCAAACACACACGCAAACACATACACACAAACACACACACACGGGTCACAGAATTCAGAGCAATGCTGGAGAAAACAGCTTGACAGCCAGACATGTGAAGGGGAGGGGGGGGGGGGGTCACTGAACTACAGTTTCACATTCAGATTAAAGCAAGGTAGAGCTTTACATAATGTGATCTTCAACACTGGCCCACAGGAATGTTCTGGGTCCACCTCTGGGACGAGGACTACTTGATTACCAAGAACTGCCGGGTTCCTCATGGAAAGCATGATGAAGACCATTGGACTGCGTGTGTGTGTGTGTGTGTGTGTGTGAAGGTTGCATCGTACAGTGTGACGTGCGCTACGTGCCTACAACACTGGAATGTGTCCAAGCATGTTTGTGGATGAAGGGCGGTGCTGACTCTGTGGAATGCTACCACCAACATACATTGTTTCTTTTGGCCATCATCAAACTCAAACCCTAAATCCAATCTGGCATTGTCTCACAAAGCTGTGCACGGAGATCAGCACACACACACACAGACACACACACACACACACACACACAGACACACACACAGTAAACAGTTCTATTTCTTTAACAGTGTAATAGTCAATAAGATCTGACTTGCAGATATGTGTGAATCAGTATGACTGTGTGGTAGCTGACTGCAGTCTGTGTTCAGTTCTAATAGCGTCTAATTTTAACAGTGTCAGAGAAGAACTCAGACGAGAAGCACTCTAATCTCACAACATGACAAACACAGACTAAACAGCTATCAGCTCCACAGTCACGTCTTGTTTCCTTTAAGTACGTTAATTCTGTCTGGCTGCAGTAATCTCTGTGGAATGTGTCAGCAGCACAAAACATGGATGTGACTTTTTACACAACTCCTCAGATTCCAGCAGCTCTGACCTCACATGCCGGGTCAAAGGGCAAAGGGAGGGGGGGGGGGTGTACAGGCCAGCAGCAGCTTCAAAACCAAACAAAATGCAGTAAGATGTAAAATGTAAAACATTGACTGAGCTTTAAGTGAGAGGACAGTGGCTGACAGCATGTGTGGGTGTGTGTGTGTGTGTGTGTGCTTCCATTGACTGTATTGATGACTGGGGAGGATGCATGTTAACAGCTATCAGGGTGCAGCCTCTGTACACACTGACATACATAATACTCACTGTAAAAGTTACTCATTACTCATTACAGCTCCATCAAAGTTGTCTTTAAATGCCTCAGAATGTTCCAAAGCCACACCTCTGTATTAAACCTTCACATAGTGTTCAGTCACATTTTACACCCATCCATATTAAAGCAACTAAAACTTTGTGACTTGTAATGTCACCCAGACACAAAGATGTAAAACCACCAGAGAAAGATGAACATACAAAAATGGAAATATTTCAACTTTTTTTTAAAACACATGAGTGTTTGACCCATATTTATTAAAAAATGCTAAAATCATCTTAACTCCTCTCCTGTGTTATGTAACATCAGATCATCAGACAGTGTGACTGGAAAAGTTTCTCCTTCATGAACAAAAAGATTAAAAACTAAGGGATGAACTCTCTCTGCTCTCAGGACGCTTTGTTAAGCACTGATCATGTTTTTCTGTGACTGATGACGTGTTGATGACTGATGTGCTGATGTCTGATAGACACTAATAATGTTGATGAACAGTATGTGAGAGTTAACACATATAGAAACAGAAACTGAAGACATTTGTGGTTTAACAAGCATGCAGCACAGTTACTGACCATCCAATATCCTCAGTGAGTGCACACATCACACTGCAGCGTTCACACACACTCTAGCTCTGAACTATACTGCATCAGGTGACTGTAAATGTAAGCCTACCTGTAGCTAACACTAGTAGGCCAGCTAAGAACACACAACATGATTAGACAACACTTCTCTTCCTTGCTGTCAGCTGAACACACAAACCACACTCATTAATCCTAGTAAGACAGAGAACACACCAATCCTCAAGTGTAAAAGTGACAGTGTTGTTGGGATTAGTAAATGTAATCTACACCCTAATCCTTTATACTGCTGTTACTGAAAAACACATTACATTACTGTAACCTGTAACAAAGTTATACTGTCACATCATTCAGTCCTATTCATAATATCACTCAACATCACTTCAAACATTTTCTTGTAAACACATTAAATAGGTCATTAATGTATTTCTAAAAAAGGTGTAAAAAGCATTTCAACCATTTAGATTTGAATTGTGGAGCTAGGCTTCACAAACTGTGTTTCAAGACTTCTGTGTTCAGGATTTAGTGGGCGGGTCTGAAAATCACTGCTGCGTTAGCATAAAACCTCCCCTGCTGCTGTAGAGGTATAAATACATTCAGCACACACTACTACTACTATAGTCTACAGTTAGCTGAGTTAGACGCCGAGTTAGCCACCGAGTTAGCTGCCGAGCTAGCAGCTGAGTTAGCAGCAGAAAGCTCTCAGACATAGGGTCCATGTTTCTGGTAGAGGTGGTGACTTTGATTGATAAGTGACACTCGGTAGGGGGCAGGGTTTCAGCGAACTCGACGGGCACTCCCACAGCGTTTGGTAGCAGAGAAAGAGGCTGATTTTTACACAACTTTGAAGCCTAATTTCATATATTTGGCGATTTTTTTTAATCATTCAAATTTGGCAGGGTGGTTAACAACACACTTTTCTGTGGTATGTCAAACTCAGAACACATATCTATTCTTACTTTACATGGACTTTAGTTTAATCCTGTAGCCACTTAAAAAGTAACAGTTGCAGATATTTCAGTCTTGAACAAAGTGTTGCATTGACTAACTGAGCGACACTCTAATAGACTCCTGCTGCTGTACCTGTGCAGCTAAGTGATCATTAAATCCTCTAAACACTACCATAAATCCTTCCTCCAGGACTACCTTTACAGCAGCTATTCTCCATTCCTACTTGGTATTTTGCATTTTAGCAGTTTATTATATAAGCAGTCAGTGCTTGCAGTAGCAGGTGAAAGGCTCCAGTATGTCCACACCCACATCACTGATAGTATACTGTAGAGAACAATGAGGCTGGTCCACAGCCTGTTCAGTGTGTCTGACAGCAGCCTGGGGGCTTAGGTCAGCTGAGGGTTGACAGATAAAACAGTGTGCTGCTCACTGCCCTGTTTTACCAACGGAAACTCAGCAGCAGATAAGCGGAGTGGCACCGGCTATTTTGAAGAGTTGGCCTTTAACTTGAGTGTGTGTATGTGTTGAGTGAGTGATTGTGTTAACTTGTCTTTATATTTGGTGCTTACATTTAATTACCCGTTTGTGGAGACAAAAAAGCACTTCATTGGATTTAGACTCTGCTGGTTGAACAATTCTTCTCCCACCAGCAGCCCACTGAGTCTCTGCAACTACACAAAAACACCATGTGATTTGCAGTGTTGCATTGTGGGGCAGTGTTGCCTTGCCCCGGCCTGTTCTCTGGACTTCCATCTGTGCTGAGTGACAACTGACCTTCACAAACCAACATCAAAACAGACAACTACAAAACTGATTCTTAGTTTCTCATTTAATCTGAACGTAATGATTATTACAACATGAGCAGCTGTGCAAAAAAACTCCCTTAATAGAACTTCCTGTCACAACTATTGCCTGAGATCCTCAGTCAAGAGTCTTCTAGTTAATCCTCCAACCTGTCTTCTTACCAAAGGGGAGCGGGACCTGTAGCCCCTCTGCTGTGGAACTGGAAGTAGAATCTGTTTAATCTTTTAAATCACTTCTTAAGTCTCACTTTTATGCAAAAGCCTTCTTATAGTTTCTACTGAATGTATTCCTCATCATTTTGTCAGTATACATGTTATCTCTATTTCTTGGTTTTGTCTGTTGTTGGTTTTACTGTTTGGTGTTATCTTGATTGTCTCTACTTTATTACTTTATTACTCTACTTTATCATTTGCTGCTTGTTGTCCATGCCAGAACATTTAGCTCTATCTATTATCATTATCATTATAATTACACTTATTTATTTAGTAGTAGTAGTAGTAGTACTTTTGTCATTCTACAAGGTTAGTACTATATATGGATGCCTCAATAGTCAAATGGTCCTCAGAGTTAGCTAGTAACCGGGACAAGACTCAAGACCTCAGGTCAGATAGAGTCCAAGTGACGCTGTGTCAATTCAAGTAAAGTAGAAACCCATTGTGTTGTCACAAGCATGAATATTCAGCGTTCCATCATGTCACAAATATGAACAAAGCCAGTAGTCAAAACTGAAATATTTTAGAGGATATCAACTTGTCAGTGTGTGTTGTGTAATGGCACTTTTCCACTACACAGTTCCAGCACGGCTCGACTAGACTTGGGTTTTTTTGCGTTCTCACTAGGGATAGTACCTGGTACCTGGTACTTTTTTAGTACCTGCTCTGCTGAGGTTCCAAACGAGCCGAGACGATACTAAATGTTATGTCAACAGACTGCCGGCCACTGATTGGTCAAAAGAGTTGTCGCTGGATGAGTCATGAGCCGTCCCACACAAGAATCAAACCCAGCATTTTTAAATACCGGCAACAGTGT
Organism: Scomber japonicus; assembly: GCF_027409825.1. NCBI lineage: Eukaryota > Metazoa > Chordata > Actinopteri > Scombriformes > Scombridae > Scomber > Scomber japonicus. The sequence continues at coordinate 3,902,559 of NC_070583.1, read as the reverse complement.
TACAGTCATTGGTTTCTCTGCTCTTGCTTTGTGTGTGACAGAAAGCCACATACAGCAGCAAGTACACCATCGCCTCCATGTCCTCCATTGTTTATGTGTTTGTGACTCATATAAAACGAAGTCACCGCAGTATCGCGGAGCCGTGCTATGACGACCCCGCCCACTTTTTTGTAATGGAAAAGGTTGTTTCTGTTACCAAACCGAGTCGAGCCGAGTCGTGCTAGAACTGTATGTATATGCTTCTCAACTGCAATTTCCTCCTAAATTCAGCTCAAGACATAAATAGTATCAACATCCTTCCAAAAGCCCTTAGTGGAGTTCAAATGTGAGTTCCTGTAAACTGGACCACCCCCACCCCCCATCCCTCCTGGCTTTGAAGTTGCAGTGGTCATGCTGAAATGGTTGGACGGATTCTGGAGACAGGAAATGGCAGGACGAGACCTCCTGCAGCTGTAGGTGGGTGTGGGACACAGTCACATACCTTCCTCCATGTGGCCACTTTAAGATGATCACCAGCAAATATTTCAATCAGCTGTGTTTTCCTCTGTGTGGTGTGTTTGCCACCTTATAGGTTAGGAAGATAAACTGTAGATCCAGAAAATATGCTATGACAAATGTCCACAAGTCTGAAACAACAAGCTGCAAGAAACATATTTAACTATTTTTTGGTCTGTAATATACCCTGAAGCATGGTTCAATAAAACTGGGAAACACTGAGGATATCTTTACTACTTTAGTCTGTTGGTCTGGTTTATGGAGCAGGTTACACATTACAGAGGCAAAAATCAGCTATTTGTATTCATAGGTGAGGGACAGCTTGCACCAATATTAAAGCAAACAAGAGGCCGAGCCCATTTGGAATGCCAAATCCCTCTGCATTGCAGTCCTCTCCTGCTGCTGAGGGGAGGATGCAGAGACATGCAGTCCCTCCATGACACACTGTGCTGTCAGCTGCCAGCTATGAGCTCTACCAATAGGGGGGGGGCGAGGGGGGGGGGCATGTGGGAGGTTCAGCCCATCCCTCCCAGATCCACAACAGGCAGCCTGTCATATGACTACAAGAACCTTTCCCACCCCAGGGTGGTCAGCTGGACTGCTGGGAACCACCCTGGATCTGTGCAGTGGTGGGTTAGAACTCCTCACCCACATGGATTCAGTTAACAATATCCAGTGTTTACAGCTACTTATCACAGTTATCTATATTTTGGGTTTCACCACATGCCAATTGTTAAGTGAGATGAAAGTAAAACATGCTCATTACACTGCTCATTAAAATGTCTCTGAGCAGCAGACCATGAGCTGATAAGAAGAACATAGTCACTGATTCTATAATCTCATATGTGTATTAGTGATGTTTGTAGGATGACGTCAGGCCTGTAATTATCAGAGAGGAAAGACAACTCCCTGTGTCCCTGAAGACTTCCATAAACTCACAGAAGGCATGTATGTCACATCCATAACATATGGTAACAATCTCAGCAGAGTGTATTCTATCACAGTGCATAGAACTGTCTATCCTACATCCACAGGCTTAGACTCAAAGGTTTTATACTTTGTTATTAATATGTGTTATCTTGGTTTTAAATCTAATTGTGCAATACTGATAATCTCAGAGGTAATCTCACTGTATTGGTCCATGCTTCATCAACTGTAATTCTTTTAGCACCAAATCCAATAATGATGCTCTCTATTCAGTGATAGACAGCTAAACTTCCTTCACACATAGGTTTTAACTTTATGTATGTATGTCTATATATGTGTGTATGTATGTGTATATATATGTGTGTGTGTATGTATGTATATATGTAAATCTAAAAAAAATTCAAATCTCAACAAAGAGTAGCTTGTTACCATGGACACAGCCAGGTGTGTCAGCTGAGGCAGTGTGCCGGCTGCGATGCTGTGTCATTGTGCTCAGAGTGGAGAGAAAGCAGAATGCTGACTGTGCGGTTTTCAGTCAGCAGCAGTCAGCACTCACAGAGGCCAAACAAGCCGTGGTATTAAACCAAAACACTGACAGAGACAGTGTGCCACTGCGCCGCTGACTGCTGCTTCTAACACACTCTCACAGCTTTATCACACACAGTACAGAGGAGGAGGCAGAAGAACGAGGTGACTGGGGTTATGGGAAATGTGGTCTTCATTACAGCAGAAACATCAGCATCAACAATACAGGTGGAAGACAGGCTACCAAGCAAACCTGACCTGAAGTGACCTGAGGATAGTTAAGATAAGATCAACTTTATTGATCCCACAGTGGGGGAAAGTCACTGCTACAGAGGCTCAAAAAGATAAGGATATGAGAAGAACTATTAAAAAAAAATGTGTACAACAACACAATTAAAAATGAACCTTTGTGTCGTCCTCCCAGGTTAAATTGACCCCATCTGTTTTGACTGTTCCTTCCTTCCTTCTTTTCTCCTTTCCTCTGTCCTTCTTTCACTTCCTCCCTTCCTTCTTTCCTTTCCTTCTTTCCCTCCTTCCACCCTCCCTCCCTTCCTCATTTCCTTGCTTCTTCCTCCTCCCTTCCATCCTTCCTCCCTCCCTCCTTCCCTTCTTTCCTCCTTTCCTTTCTTCTTCCTCCCTTCCTTCCTTGACTCGAGGACAACTCCTCAGCTGAGTGTGTGCCAATTTCAGGGTTATCTCCTTCAGTTGACTCAGTGGTTGGCAGCTGGGACCCAGGAAGTTGGCTCAGGTCTTGAACAGTTGCAACATTTAATTGACTGATAAACTGTAGATTACAGTGAACTACTGCCACACTTACTGTACACTTTTACAGCTGAATTTACTGTATCCACTAATCACCAGCACCTGTCTGCTACACACACACACACACACTGCTGTCTAAACTGATACCATGTAACAGTGGAACTTCTCCTCATCATGTCTCCCTCTGACACTGAAAGCAAACACCTCATTGTAATTTCTCAAAGAGCAGATACTGAACTCTCCAGACCTCTCCCCTTTATTCTGACAAGTTTCCTCCATTATTCACCAGGCCTGCAGCATCTCTGTAAATTATTCAGTCAATTATTCAGAGAGAGAGAGGAAAGTGTAGACACTCCACCACACCACAGCAGCACTGACTGAGGGACCGCTCACATGTGTCGAAAAACACAAGGGAAACACCAGCCATGCTGCTTTTCATCATTTGATCCAAAGTGTTTGGGAGGTTGCACAGAAAAAAAGTGGAGAGTTTTCATCTTTAGTTTTGCACACACTTGTTGAGCATCTCCACTAAACATCTGAACAGTCCCAACTTACCAGGAAGACAACTGTACTTCAGCATTAAACAAGCCTACAGTCAAACTACTTGCTTCATGCTCCAACAATGGCACCAGAACTATCTGCCAAACATCCACATTCACACATATAGCATATAGCAGGACCTTATCTGAGCCTCCCTCACCACAATATCCTCCTCTTATAGAAGCAGAGCAGCTATTTAAGAATATGAGCCCAGGTCCAGACATGTTATATTTCTGACATGCGACACTGCTGATGATTATAAGTCACAGTTTTGACATCTTCCACACACCCAAAGGCCAATTGTGGGAGTGAACCTCAGACCAGCGCAAGATCAAATTGTAGGGAGAGCTGATTTCTGAGATTCTGGCAACTAGTAGCTGATGTGAGGAGGACTGTTGTGTTAAGCTGTGACATACAGCTGCACCGGAAACCACTATATGATAAACCTACTGCTACAAACATACTGACTACTGAAATTCATTTGTGCTGCAGAAAACCAAATCAAAAGTTGTTTAAAGTTGTTAAGAGTAGATTGATTTCTACATTGTTGTCTATACTCATTTAAAACAGAGCCTGGGACTAAATATTAAGCCCTATAGTATATGAGGCCATGCTGTTAAATCCACATGCAGATATACTCCTGCTCTGAGTGGAAAAGCATCTGCTGTCTCTACAGGATAAATATCCTATGTTAGATTCCAAAAGATAGTTCTCAATAATCAAACCACCATTATCTGTCTCTCTGTCAGTTCCTCCTCCTCCTCCATTCCACTAAATTGAGGTGTTTGACCATATTCCTTATGTTTATTGAACTGTTATGCTTATAGTACCAACTTTTATATTTTCAGTCAAGGAGACTCCATCACTATATGTATCATTTTATTAAAGGCCTCCTCCACTCAAAAATCTTGTTGTTCATTTAGTTGGATGTTGTTCTCATGATGTATGTGCACAGTTTGTTTCTCTGTTTAACAGCTGGATGCACCTGCATGATTTATGACATCACAACCAGTTTGGAGCCAATCATGGTCCATTATGCAACTTACACTAGAGTGATGTAGACACTTGAAGACACCTGAAACATTGAGAATGGACTGGTTCAACTTTTAACATGAACAGTATTTCATAGATACTGCCACCGCATCTCTCCACCTTCACAGCGGAGGCCTGTCCGGTACTCGCGAGCACTAAGGTAAACTACAGTAGGAACTTTGAGGTTATGCGGTTGTCAAGCCTTGACAACCGTTGCGGCGCCGCCGCTCCTAAATGAATGTAGCAGAAACCCTGAAATGTGTTATTATTATTTGTGCTGTTGATGTTCTTTTCATTGCTACCATTCCATTATGAGATACTGTTCACAGGAGAAGTCATGGATAGGGGAAGATGCATATTGGGCAGACAAACTGTTTATTTCTGTATTTTTATTTATCTACTGCTATATATTTATCCATTTTATTCATTTTATTTTTAATTTTTTAGTTAGCATTATTATTTCTCATATTTTGAACCCTAAAAGTTCACATACAAATATACCTGTATAGGAGTACTGTGATGGAGGAGAGTGTAGGTGCTTTCTTCCTTTTTTTTATTTATTTATTAATTTATGTATTTTTCTCTCTGTATCTGGTTTGACAATAAGACTTGATGACATGTATAAAAAATTAAGAACAACATGTATGACCTATTTTTTCTTCAAATAAAAAATCCCATCTCTAAGAAGGACTAAATGTCATTTTAACTGTTATTTCTAATTTCAAAAATCATGTCAGACACAATGTATTATTCCAAGCAGAGTATTTGATGTGTGTTAAAACATGTCTAGAGGGGATGTTTAAGCCTCAATAAGGGTAGAGATATGAGCTTTGATTGCATGTGAAATCATGCATTTTGTTTAGCTCGGTGCCTCCTCCACTTCACAGTCTCCTGCCTCCTTCTCTTATACAGAGCCCTGCCTGCTTAATCCCTGTCTCTGGAAAGGCATGAGGATTATCTCTCAGCAGGACGGCCCAGCTCAGCCTCACTATAACATCTGGTGGCCGACTCTGATCTGGCCACTCTAGTGGAGGAAGGCAACGAAAGGATCGAGGGAGAGGAGGTGAATAAGCAGGGAAAGAGGATTAAGGGAGAGGAACGGTGTTGGGTTAACTGTCTTGTGTTAGGTAAATAAGAAGCATCAGGCGTATAATCCTTTGACAAGCAACACAGAGTGTGATGGTGACTAATGAGTATCACACACCAATCACAGACATTAGCACCCAGCTCACACACTAATCTACACCACACAGCACACGCAGCCACTATAAGCTGTCCACTGGAATATTAAGAGTAGTAGAAAACATACTGTCACACAGTGGTCTGTCCTCATCTGTGTTTTCACATCACATACACTAAAACATGAGTCTATTCAGTTATTAATGTGTCATTTTGTTTCTCAGTGTGCTTTTCTATCATGTGCATGTGTTTTCTGAAATGTTGAACAAACCTTAACTCTTCTGTTGTATTAATGTTCCTTATAGCTTCATTCAGACATGGCTGGAGTGTGATGGAATGACAACAGAACAGTGAGTCATAAAGTAATGATCAGGGCTGGCGGTGCTCCATTCCTTTACAGACTGTGTAAAGTGAATTCAAACATTTTCTTTTAAGCACATTAAATAGGTCATAAATGTATTTCTAAAAAAAAGGTGTAAAAGATTTAGTGGGCGGGTCTGAAAATCACCACCACGTTAGCATAAACCCGCCCCTGCTGCTGTAGAGGTATAAATACATTCAGCACACACTACTACTACTACAGTCTACAGTTAGCCAGTTAGCTGAGCTAGCCGCCGAGCTAGCCACTGAGTTAGCCGCCGAGCCAGCCGCAGAGTTAGCGACAGAAAGCTCTCAAACGTAGCGTCCATGTTTCTGGTAGAGGTGGTGACTTTGATTGACACCCACAGCGTTTGGGAGCAGAGAAACTTTGAAGCCTAATTTCATATATTTGGCGATTTTTTTAATCATTCAAATTTGGCAGGGTGGTTAACAACACACTTTTCTGTGGTATGTCAAACTCAGAACACATATTTATTCTTACTTTACACAGTATCGACGGAAATAAATCGATACCAAGAGTACTGAAACGTCTCCCGTCAAACGATACCTGCAATCCTTTTTGCACCCGCAGTTAGAAAATATGACTTTGTTGCCTCTTAAGTAGTACACAAAAACACATTCATTGCACTTTCATGACTTTTATTTGCCAGTGTATACATCTATATGGACATACACACATGGATTAATAGGGCTGGGTATTGTTTAATATCTGGATGAATGAGAACATTCACAGTGTTTACTCTTCTCTTAGAAGCTGCATCACTGTATCACATCAAGTCCTGACTCTATTCACTCCTCTTTACTAAAACACAAATAAATACAAATTTGATTAATTGATAATTAATATTTCTCTTGTTATTATGCATTCCAAATATCTCAAAATTGCAATCCCAATTACTCTTCTCTTAATAATCAAATCTTTTCTGCCTGAGGTTTCTTCCTGTTAAAAGAGAGTTTTTTCTTGCCACTGTCACTAAGTGTTGCTCATGTGGGAATGTTGGGTCTCTTTAAATTAAACCTGAAGAGTTCGGTTTAGACCTGCTCTATGTGTAAAGAGCCTTGAGATGACTTTTGTTGTGATTTGGCGCTAAATAAATAAAGATTGATTGATTGATTTTCTCTGATGGATTACTCATGATTCAGTGTGATGCTGCCTGACCCCCACACCCCGCCACCCCAATCCCCCTCTAAACCATGGCCTCATGTACTCACCCTCCCCTCTGTCTCACATGATCCCCATCCTTTATCCACAACATAAAGGGGCACAATCAAATATCTTTTTTCCATACACCTGACTCTGCCAGCAAAGCAATCCTATTGGCCCTCGCATCGTCACCATAACAACACCATACAGACATGATAACGTAAATTAATGAAATGTTATTTCAGGGAGCAACAACTATTTATGACAGGTAAAGTCTGTCACTGTGTGTGTGTGTGTGTGTGTGTGTGTGTGTGTGTGTGTGTGTGTGTGTGTGTGTGTGTGTCTGTGTCTGTGTCTGTGTCTGTGTCTGTGTCTGTGTGAAAGAACCAGAGCTATCTTGTATAGTATTTTTAGACATCCACTGTGAGTTTCAGCCTCTGTTCTGTCTGGCAGTAATTATATCCCAAGCTTGGCACCTTGTTTCCACAAAGATGTAATTAAAACTAATCAAGTAAGTGTGACACCAATCGTGCTTCACAAGTGTGACTCATCACATTGTTACGCAACTCGTCCTATAGCATTCACCTCTCCTGCCTCGTCTGTCCTTTCCTGACCTGACTGCGCGCACACGCACACACACACACACACAGTGGGTTGAGGGAAACTGCTCATTTACAATGCAAACAAAGCGAACACAAAGACAGCAGCAGTAGTACAAGGATTCTGCTAAAACTGCCTTTGACCCTGAAAATGGATGGAGAGAGAGAGAGCTTTGAGTTTTTACTCTCAGTGTGAGGTTAAATAAATAAATCATGATGTTGAAAAATGTCTGCTGCAGAGGCCCGAAGCCTTACGGGAGGAGAGTAAAAACAAAGAGCTCCAGATGGAATATTTCACAGTGACCACAATCACTATATAAGGGATTATAGAGAAACACAATAGAGCTTTAGCTGCAGATAAAAAAAACTGTTGGTGCTCTTCAGAAAAGTGCTTCTATTTCCAGACTCTGAAGTTGGATGGAATCACAGTAAGCACTGAGGGGGTTTTGTTAACAGGACACAGGCTGGCTATACTGACTGTCTATTATTATGTATTAGCTCTTTTACACACATCTGTAGTTTGACTCATTCATACCACACTGACTAAATCCCTGTTTGTTGCCATTTCCCCAGCCATGTGACTAGGCTTCCATACACATCACTACTACAGCACACAATAATACTGCATCTGGTATTTAACCTGTTTTAAAGTCACTGGAATCAACACAACTGGTGTCTCAGAAGTCCATCCTCCATAAATCCACATAAAACCAATTCAATTCATGATTGATATGATGATAAAATGTTTATTTCTGTTTGAATGATTTAATAGTATTTGTCATTTCTATGTTAAGCACTTTGGTCACAGCTGCTGTTTTTAAATGTACTCTATAAATCCATTTGACTTGACTTAAAAATGCACTCCCCCACTATTTAGACAAACTGTATCTTTGAGTAGAAAGGTCAGTTACAGTACAAACAACTAGAGCCTGACTGATATATCAGTTAGCCATTATTATCAGCTGATATTGGCCTAAGGTATCTGCATATCTGTTGTTTGATATGTACCGATATTTTTTTTTTAAGTTATATGTACATACCTGTTTTTTGTTGTATGTGTTTTATCATTTGTAGGAATCTATAATAATTAAATTCCTAGTGAAGTTTAGTGTTTCAGTGCAAGAGTTTTTAGTTCAACTGTAAAATATCCTGCCTCCATTACATATCTTTATCACTAGTGTTTGATAACCACATTGCAAAAAATGTGTGTTTTCCATACATATTTTGTATATGCGAGATTATCAGATGATATATCAATATTGGATATTGATACTGATATTATATCGATATTTTAGTCTAATATTGGTATCTGCATCAGCCCAAACCATCCAGTATTGGTCAGGTCCTACAAACAACAGCTGATTCATGGTGTAGATTCTACCTATATGTAGTATTTATATTACATCATTCAACTTGAGAGTAAATCATCTATGGCAGAGGAAGCAGCTGGGGTTCAAAGTCTTGCTTAAAGACACTTGAGCGTGTTAACAAGAGGAGTCAGGTATCCAACCAGCAACCCTGTAGTTAAAATACAACCTGGTCCAGCTCCTAAAAAGTGGGAATAAAGTCAATTACTCATATGTTATAATAGTCACACGTGGTTTGAGGACATTAACAACCAATAAGAAGTGTTTAGGGGCGGACACGGCTGCAAAATTTTGTCCAGATAGAGACAGAGTGAGCGATTTTTTGAGGGGTGGGCAACATTGCTGGACAAGGGGCGATGTCGCTCGCTGCATGTCATCATGTTGCAGTACATCATAAAGCCAGGGCACATGACAGTAAATCAATGTGTATGAAAGCAATTTATTTACAGCCTTTTTGATTTCTCACACACACACATACACACATATACACACACACAACAAAACCAGGGTTCATGTCCATCCTGCTAAATGAAGTTTTTGATAATGAAAGGTAAAACAGCTGTACGAGTTGACATGTGAAGGAATGATACAGTTTCACTCTGAGCCAATCACTAATTGGTGTCACCTTGTTGGGATGTGTAGCAACCCTCCTAAAAAAGAACAAGCTACAACTCCCAAAGGTAAAAATGTAATGGTTTTATTTGTCTCAGCCAGTACGCAATGCTTTAAATAATGTGCTTTTAGACACACTAGCAGACGTGGCAGTGTTGACTGGCCTTCATTAAACATGTACACATTTAAAGTCTGGACTGACACTAAATGTATCCCTCCATTGTTCATAATATGAATCATATGAACTTTGGTGATCCTCTGTAGAAACATGACATTGTTAATAAGGATGTGTTGCTAAATTAGAGGATGACTAGTTAAAAAGGTTGTGAAGCACTGGTGTAGACCTGGTCCACATGTACCAACAAGACATCCAGTCATCCATGAGGACCTGAACACTCCACTTAATGGACAGTGGAATCCGTCAGAAGTCTGTATTATCCTGCTGCTACATATCTGTTCTGTACACAGTCTGCAGAGTTCAACACATCAGGGTTCATTTGATAAGAAGTCAGAACAGAAGAAAAACAACTCCCACAAGAAAGCAGCTTCAACATGATTTACTATTCCATCATTACACTCAAGTTGAGTCTTATCATATTTAAGTGTGCTCACTATATCATTTCAAATCTTCATTTTCACATACAGCATGTCATTCATTTAGTAATGAGGCGATAACAGCATTTTATGTCGAGCAGAATACATACATGAGTGTGTGTATGTGGGTCAATAATGAGGTTTTTTGTGTCCATGTGGTTTAGTCAAATATAAAAGGGTTCAAATGTGAAAATAAACAAATGAATAACTTGCACACATTCTTTTTTAATAGACCCAGCATCAAATTTCTGCTTTCAATCAATCTATCCATTCATCCATCCATTAATATTTACCATTCTTTTGTGGTTACACCATTTGACATTTTCAGGAGCATTCAGTCTTACTTTTGGTAAAAAATGGTGCAAATGTCATTTCAAATGATATAAAACTGATTTATCAATTGCTCATCTTGATAACCCTTGTGTGTGTGTGTGTGTGTGTGTGTGTGTGTGTGTGTGTGTGTGTGTGTGTGTGTGTGTGTGTGTTTTACACTACATCACTGAGGGAAAAAAAGCAATAAAAAGAGAGGCTGCCAGCTGAATGTTATGTTTTCTACACTGCTCTTTGTTAATGAGACAGAAAGAGGGCAGATAAAAGTCATTCTTTACTGTCACAGTTCAATGAATCTGTGTGTAGTTTGCCTCACCGAGTCAGTCATACCTGCCCACATAACCAGACCTTCACTTGACTTACATTTACACACAAACACTGAGGAGTCACAACACAGCACAAACCAAAACACTAGGAGACAGGATTTTACCAGTCGGCCAAGTCATCACACCTAGAATCATTAAAAGGTAGACACACTAACAGACAACAAGGCGTGTACACATGTTGAAGGAAACTGTTGACTCTACAAAAAGCATTCTCATCAACTTCCCCTCTCCTGCATGAGCCCTCAGACTCATGAAGCTCATTCCTCTTCCTTCCATAAGAGAATTCCAGAGGGAAAGGGTCAGGAAGTGGCCTATTTGTTCCAAAGCAGATTCCACAAATACCAGAGTGAGACCTAAAGGGAGAGGCCTGCTTCCCGTTGTTTCTACTCAGCCTGTTAAGACAAGTGAAGATGGCTTCTTGTTACTTTAACCTCCACTCGCTGGCTCTCACGCTCCGGCCTTCCCTCTGGATCCTGCTGCAGCTTCCACATAGTTAAAGACAGAAATCACCTCCAGCATATTTACGAGCCAAGATGTTTTCTCCTGTATATGACTCTAATAAACAGCCTTGTTATGAGCATGGCTGGCACAATATCTGAGAGCATCATATAAAGCTTTACCACACATGTCAGCTTCCTACTACACAACACACTGAGCTATAATTCAGAACATGTGTTTATCATCAGAGGCACTACACAACTACTCATCTACACATTGTGTCTTGTGAATGAACACTTGTTTGGAGGGAATTCTGTGTGAAACTTTTTAGAAGCTAAGACTGGAGAGGAAATGTGAGGAAAAAGGTCTATGCTACAATTTCCATTGTAGAATGTCCTCCACATTCAAAGCCAGGATGTTATTTCTTGTACGGTCTGACTGATATATCAGTCAGCTGATACTGCCTCTCCCACACATATATATATATATATATATATATATATATATATATATATATATATATATATATATATATATATATATATATATATATATATATATATATATATAAAGTTCCCAGTGAAGTTTACTGTTTACTTATAGACAGACTCAGAGAGAGAGAGAGAGAGAGAGAGAGAGAGAGAGAGAGAGAGAGAGAGAGAGAGAGAGAGAGAGAGAGAGAGAGAGAATCATGTGTCAGTCACATCTGTCCAGATGTTCCAGTGTAGTGCAGGTTGGACAGTATAGTACCATCCTTTCATAGTTCAGACTTGTACATGTTTGCACAGTAAGGAGATCACTAGTATTTCCTCCTATAATAACCATAATAATCACTTGTGTGGCAACAAAAAAAGTGTGGAATGAGCACAACACAGTATGTGTCTGCTGCTGGAACACTGCAGTATCTTTTAACAAGTAGCTCTACATCAACACTACAGGATAGTAGAGGTTTGTGGTTCACCATATACTGTATACTGACCACAATACAGCACAGTTATTTTATTATTTTATATTGTTCACTGTGCAAAGTTGTTCTTGATAAAAACATGCTCTTTGTTTACAGATAGTTCCTTCACACACACACACACACACACACACACACACACACACACACACACACACACACACACACACACACACACACACACACACACACACACACACACACACACACACACAGCATTTGATAAATGAGGCAGCTGCTGAGATTTGCCAGAACATAACTGAACAAAAAGTTTCCACTGCTTTTATGACTGAACGGTGGTGAAGTCTGAACACAGTGTAATGTATATGGATGTGTGAGGAAACTGTGTGAGAGCAGGAAGCAGAGAAGTTAAGAGAGGCTTTTGAATAAAAGTGGAAGTCGCTTAAGTCACAATTACTTCCTGAATGGGTCGAAATAACAAGACATGTGCCAAAGTTAACAGGCACCACTGTGGGTACACCATGGTGGAGCACACACAGGGGGAATGAAGTCAGTCACTCAGTCAGTCAGTGATGGAGTGAACAATGAGAGGATAATATAGAGATGTGCTCAATAGCGTCCAGTGCTACGACTTAGATTAAAAGCAGAATGAATATCTACATGTGGGTCAATCAATCACACTTCTGCTGCTACAGGAACAGCTGCAAGTGCTGACATTTTGATTAAGAATTGTTTATAGTCTATCTATTCTATTTGTTTCGATATTTTATTTAGACATTTTATTCTACTTTATTTTATTATATTATCATTCTAAACTTTACATCTTATCAATTTTATTCATGTGTTTCTTTGTCTTTTAGCTATTTAATTATTTTTGTCTTTTTTAATCTATTTTAACTATTTCTTACTGTAACTTTTAATACACTTTTTTCTCTTATTCAAATTTGTTAAGTTTTTATTTATTTCTGTATATACTTTATTTTACTTGATTTAAACACTTTTTCTTTTGTATTCATTGTTTTTATTCCCTCTCTACGTAGATGACTTGTATATTGTCATGCCTCTGATGATAAACATGTTCTATTTTATTCCTCTCTATTCTATGTTGTTCTTGCTCTACATTCTATGTTGTTATCAGCTTGTCAATCAACTGTGAAGCACTTTGAACTACATTAACCTGTATGGAAGCTGCTGTATAAAGTTTGATTGATTGGTTGATTGATAGATACAGCATTTTAATTATAAAACTCATAACATCAGGGAGCCAGTGCCCACAAAGCACCTTGAGGAGACTCTCTGCTGTCCGGTTTTATGTGCCTGCATTAATTATTCAAATGAATCAACCTGCCTCTACACAGAGCTGATGCCAAAGCAGCCGGAAATACCAGAGACTGCTGCCAGAGACTGGAGGAGAGCAGTGTGGAGCAAGTATGAGACTGAAACCAGTATGAGCTGAGAGGCAAGAACACACACGAACACGAACACACACACACACACGAACACACACAAACACACACACACACACACACACACAGAATATGTAGGATAGAAACATAAGCAGTGGTGTTAGGTGTACAGCTGGTATAGGACTGAATGCTGTACATCAGGTTTTACTGCAGCTACTCACTGACCTGGATCATCCTTCAGTTATGACAATGCTTAGTGACATTCAGGTTGTCTGTTTTACTTGAAGGTTGAGGCAGTAAACATCTCATCCTTTACCAAGACATTCCACTGGTTATTTTAGAATATCCTGCCCATACTGGCCACAGCTAAAAGAATAGGTACATCCTGTCTGTCTGCTTCCAAATCTTGATTAAATCTTAATGTGCTCATGTTTATGTGGAAGACTCCTGGCAGCAGGTTTAAGACTAAGTATTGAGCTGCTGTTTTAAACCCTGGAGCAGACACACACAAGTCCACCAACCTCCACTACTTGCTTCTAAGGCTACTTCACACGTGTATCACAAAGCATGGTGAGAAAGTTATCCTGCTATCTTTGGGCTTAATTCAGGCTTTCTGGAATCACAAACCTGCCACATTGTTAACTGATAACCAGATCCAGAGCAGATTCATTATCATTTTTACCAAAACATTTAAACATGCTGTATCAGAGGGCTTACAGTTTAGCATATTAACAGACTAATGGAACATATATTCATTCTCAATTAACCTATCATAATTCATCAACTCATCATAACAAGAAGTGACTGTGATATTAACCCTGACATACTGTTCATATTCTGACTCATAATTGTCTCTACACCAATTCACTTTCATAAATTCTCCTTCAGTCATTAATAAATATTGAATATATCTTATGGAAAAATAAGACATTCACAATCACTATGTTATGGTCCAGGAGAACATTTTATAGAATATGATGAAAACAACATGTTTGACAGCTGATTTTTGATTTTATTTTTTTGCATATATAAAAATATGTGTCAGCTGCACAATTTTTTTAAATTACATATTTTATTTCCATTTCTATATACTGTGGGTCACATTAGGAAAAGTCTTGCTAAATGAAATATGAGGGTTTTTGAACCCTGAACAGTATGTGAGGGGCTTTTTAGACTGAGTGAAATGATACATATAAAAGCATTTGGATTTAGTGTTCTTGGTTACATGTTTAGACTATGTAGCAGTGTTCCTCCTCTCAGCACACACATGTTCAGAACTCTCTGTGCTCATTGAATATCAACCAGTTTGGAGCCAATCATGGTCCAGTATGCCACTTGGAATCATGAAGCCTGCAGTGAACAAACTGAGAATGGACTTTATAATGACGTACTGTAGGAGCAGTTTAACTTCTGAAATGGATGTTTATGAATAGATTCAGTGAAGCCAGGTCACCCAGAGATGCTTCACACTGAATGATCCTGTCTACTATGTCAGAGCTTGGTTTGTATGTCAATCAAAATAAACTGAACTAACATAAATACTATCAAATGGCATGCTGAAGTAGTTTTCCTGTGTGACGTAGTGTAATTAGTGTTATAGACAGATGGGGCGGGGAGTGATGCAGCCTGGCAGGATGAAGCAGTGTCTCTTTGTCAGGACTGAAGGATGGCCCTGCTGCTGGCTCGCCTTTATTCTAAGCAGCAGTCAAGCTGGTGAGATCCGTTAAAGTGGACAAAGAGAAACAGACAGGCCTGCTGTTTAACACACACACACAAATCAACTGCATACATCGGCTCATGAAGCTAAAGGAGGGGAAATCTGTGTGTGTGTGTGTGTGTGTGTGTGTGTGTGTGTTTGACTTAACACTTAAACAAAGCTCCCTCCAGTGTGCACTTCCTGTTTGCTCCATGAAAATCATTAGAGCAGCTTGTCACATGACACAAAGTAAGTCTCTTGTCCAGTCAGAGGCAGAGTGGGATTTTTCCAACTAACACAGCTCTTACAGTAACACACTCCTTCTGTCTCCTGATAGGAAGAGGAAGACAGCTCACTGCCTCAGAGAGCAGATGAATTCAATTGTGGTGAGGGGGGTGGAGAGTTGGGGGGTGGGTGGGAGTAGGGGGGGGGGGGAATCAGAATCCCTTTCATTCTCACTCTGTCACAAGGACCCTTGAACCAAAGCCAATAAAGGCAAACAAACAAAGCCCTCTGACGCTGCCAAGCTGTCCCTGCTGGAGGACACTCAGCTACTGTTAATGCAGGAGATCACACTACACATTAGACACACAATACATTACTCTATACTCAGTCCAATCATCATTCAAGCTTTTAGTCTACAAACTTAAATATGGTAGTTTGACAGAACCTGCAGTGACTAATGAAAATGACACGAAACTGAAAAATACAGCGAATCTACTTATCAATTCAGTATGTTTCACTGAATATACGATTTTCTGCTCACATTAGATTACATTACATCACCACAGCTAATTAAATATCTCTGGCACAGAAAAACCAAGGTTGTAACAAATGACTTATGATACGACTCACTACAGCTGGGCAATTAATCGAAAAATAATGTAAACCGACACTTAGAAACTCTAATGGACATGTCAGTTAATGGTGGTGTTCACTGTTGCCATGACAGCAAACGTTGCATATCTTTAAGGAATTTGAAAACTTGTCTCCAGTGATGATTTGAACCCAAACCATGATCTCTACATAGTTCTAATCAAGTAAACTAGACATTAACCACAGCGTCACACCTTAAAACATCTTTATTTTCACTCCCTAAAGATGCTCATGTGTGAGGGCAGCAGTGGAAAATACTAAACTAAAGAAACTGTGAAAATACATCATTGTTCATCAAGGGTGGAGATAATGGTTCATTAATCGTAATCAAGGTTAAAAGTTCAATTAATCATGATTTTGATTTTTGCCATAACCTCCCAGCCCGACAACTCACACAATTTTTAATATAAATAGACACTCCCACTTTGCTTTTTATCACTGTTAAAGCTGTTGTCAATTTAATACGAGCAGAAGGAAAGAGAGAAGTGATGCCCACTGAGCTGCTGAATGACTTTAAATGTGCAGGTAAGGTTAACTTTCAAGCAATCAAAGTGGAAGTAGAGTGGATGTGATGAGAATAATGATTATGTAAATATGTGGGGTGGGTTGAGTTTGCATTAGCAGGGGAACAGGAAATGAGAAATAAAAAGGTGCGTCTCTCTCTGGATGAGGTGCTGCCTCTCTATAGGCTGAA
The DNA here is from genome assembly GCF_027409825.1 of Scomber japonicus. Classification (NCBI taxonomy): domain Eukaryota; kingdom Metazoa; phylum Chordata; class Actinopteri; order Scombriformes; family Scombridae; genus Scomber; species Scomber japonicus. The sequence continues at coordinate 3,885,711 of NC_070583.1, read as the reverse complement.
ACTGAGCCACACCTTCATCCATGATGTCACTGCATTTGTTTTTCCTATCACAGCTGATGGTAAATGATGGTGACATGAATGACTTAGGTGTGGCCAGATGTGTGACATTTAACACAGGACCTATGAGTCTTTAATGAACTGTGATGAGGAACGGTTCAACCAGTAGTGGAGGATGTACATGTAAGCAGCTCTTCTCATTACATCAGCAGAGTCAAAACACTGAAGGAAATCAAAGTATGGCACAAAAAATGAATGGATAGGTAGCACTCCATCCATTCATTTTCTATAACTGGATATGATCCCACATTGGTTTAGAGGCAGTATTTAATGATTAAAAGTGAATGTTTAAACCACATATGGGTGTGATTGAGCTCAGTAGGTGAGATCCAAAAACCACAAAAACAAAGATGTTCTATACTTAAGTCACATGATGACAACTAATTCAAACTCCAATCACTCATCAAAGTCATGAGATACAGCTCAAAGTTGAGGGAAAAAGTCAAACTTCCACACTGTATTCACACAAGACTTTATACACTAAGCCTGAGTCTGGTTTACATACAGGTCATATTCTACATCCTCACAGGAATCTATCTATCTATCTATCTATCTATACCACATATCTGTTTACAAAGCATCAATAGTTGATCTGACTGATCAATAAATGTGATTAAACCTTGATTCATGTTTCAGAGAGCAGAGAGTCATTATTGGAGAAAAAACATCTACTATCACACAATATCATGTCCTATTTTACCTAAGACATGAAAATATAACATTGCAAAAGAATTAACTATTCATTTAACTAAAATACATGTCAATAGATACAGCTCTAATTTGACCCAGAACAGCCTATAACATTTTTTGCGCATTTTGGATCACTTTAGGCAAAGTCATCAAATTTCAGAGTAAAATACATTTGAGGTGTTTTTACAGCTGTCAAATATGACCTGAACACTAATTAAGGGTTAACCATCACACACACACACACACACACACACACACACACACACACACACACACACACACACACACACACACACACACACACACACACACACACACACACACACACACACACACACACACACACACACACTTTCTAGGGCAGATTAGTACTATGAACTTGTTGCATAATCACCAGCACAATAAATGCTGGTGATTCAAAGCAGTAGTACTACTATTCATCACTATTCATTCCTATTCATTACCGTTCATCACTGACAGAGCATACGGAACAATAAAATGTGGACTCATAATGATGCATTAAGAGGCTCCAAAATCCTCCTCTTCAAATCAATACAGACATAAATAAAGTTAGTGGGGGACTTTGTCATCCCAATCAGATGCTGAAATATGAGACACAAGGTAGTTATAATACAGAAACAAACACATACATGGAGAGGCTCTGGTGCTTTTGTTGCAGTCAATCTGCCTGTCAGAAAAGAGTTTGTAAGACTGGGCATGTGAAAAAAAAAACAATCAAGACATGAACACAGAGCTCCTCCACCCAGAGAGAGAGCTACAGTGATCTTTAAGTGTTAATATGTAGAAAGCTACTTACTGGTCTGGCCTCCCTGCGCAGTCCCTCAGTGTTCCTCAGCCAGCAGCGACTCAGCTCACTCAGCTCCAGGATGGGCTGCACCTTCAACCTCACCGTGTCTCCAGACTGCCGAATCATCTCCACTATCTCGTCCCGACTCTTGTTCTCCACGTTGCGCCCGTTTATCTCCACCAGCCTGTCTCCCGGCACCAACCCCAGTGCCAGGTCCTTGGTGCCGGCACCGGGCTCTGCAAAGTGGACCACGCGCCTGTACACTCCTCCGTCAGGGCTGCGGTCCAGCATAGTGGTGCGTCGCAAAGAAAATCCAAAGTCGCCAGTGTTGCGGCGTTGCAGATCCAGCTCGCGAGTTTCAGGAGCGCTCGGTGCGACGACGGCCGGGAGCTGCAGCTGTGCAGGGAAGGTCTTGTCCACCACTTCGGGGATGCAGACTTTTTTAGTGGCGTCGTCATCTATAGCTCCAGACTGCTGCTTGAGGCTGTGCTTGCGGAGCATGCTGAACACTTTGCTCTCCACCTGTGGGGACGGAGCAGCAGAGTTCTGGCCTGAAGGTGTGGAGCCCTCTGAGGGGCTCTCCTCTTTGCTCCTCTGGGAAAAGGAGAAGCGCTTCATCATCTGACCCACCTGCGAGGAATTCTGCTTGGCCAGCGTACCAAAGTGAGCCACGCGATCTCTGACTGAGCTGCGGTGTCCGTCCTGTCCTCCTCCACCCTCACCCTTCAGGTCATCGGTGGAACTGGCAGCACTCAGCTGCTCATCCAGAACCATGCTACTCCTGTTGCTCAAGCCATCCGACTCAATGTCAGTGAGGGTGAGCTCAGAGCTGCTGGCCACTTTAATGGGAATGGGGTTAGAGATCTCCAGTTTGTTCTTGGACTCACGCTTGGCCTCCCTCTTCAGGTTAAAGAAACCGCGCCGCATGCTCATCTCCTCCAAGCTGCGCAGCTCTGCTGCAGACATCCTCTCCTTTTTATCCTTCTTCTCCTTCCTACTCCCTTCCCTCTCCTTATCCTTTTTCATCAGATTGAACATGGTGAATTACCCACTGTGTTTCCCTCCAATGTGGCTCTGTTGTCCCTACAGAGTTAGAGGTCCAGTTCACGAGTCAGCAGCTTTTGTAGTGACCAACAGGGACAGATCCCCTGGGAGAAAAAACACAAAACGACACCATGAAAAACATGAAATCTTGATCAATACATTACACTGACAAGAATGTAATCGTGATATTTCATATCAAAATACTGACCATATTTTATATGATATGGATATAAATATGGATTAATTAATTGTGGTTTTTATTCTGCTAGGTTGAGAAAATAGTTTGTCTTTTACCTTTAAAGCCCTCATTCATTTTTATTTTCATTATTATTATTATTATTGTTGTTGTTGTTGTTGTTGTTGTTGTTGTTGTTGTTGTTATTAAAAAACAGGAAAAGACAACATGAAGATAATACAATAGCACAAAGAATCAGTCCAAACTGATGTGTTGATCAATAGGAAAATCATTCAATCAGTCAATTATTTTGATAATTGATTTTATCATGTAGTGACAGCTTTTCAAATGTGAACACACTATACAGTATGGGTTACAGAATAGACAGAATATTGTGATGGAGATCTGATCTGTGCTGAAAAACTGTGAGCTGATTCTTCCACAGAGATTCTGTGAAATATTTAAGTAGTATTTCCAGAATATGCATGTGGCATTCTGAGTAATAGTGAGCATGTATTGTTAATTTACACACTGTTTTACAGTCATATAACGCAGTATTTGATAGTCACGTAGGCTAAATGAAAGTACAGACCAAAAACTGATATCATAATAATAGTGAATATACTACAAGATCACAGTTTGTAATTAAATATCCAAAAAAACAGCATGTAGCTGTATAACTCCTTTTTGATTGTAACAGTACAAGTTATATTTCAAAATATATCTCCTGTTCTTTATAATCAATGCATTATGCAGGAATAATCAAATAGGATATGCATAGTTTCTCATTAACACACAGCTGTAAGTGGCTGATGGACAGTTTATTTTAGGCAGAATAAACAACTATTATTAATTCAGTAGGTATAAATAACATTACATTAACACCATGTAACCTTCAAAGCCTACTGTAACATGCTGATGGTCAGAAGTGCATGCTGGAAGTCTAGTTCACATGAAGCATCCTGATTGAGCCTCCTTCTAATATATAATATAAACAGTTCATTAATCAGTGTATTTAGTGAACTGATCCCTTTGATCACACTCATAGACATCAGTTTTTGTTTGTGATGCCCGAGAGATTCAATACAATTTTATATATTTAACAATTAATCACAAATATGATTGACAGATTGATCAAAAACACAGTTATATAGCATTATATGAATACTGTTATGTATTCTATAATTCTAGGCTGAGGATAATAAGATTAGGCAATAACTGTAGAAGTTGACATGTTAAGGGCCATATTAATGTGCAATAGTTGCCACTATTATTTTCACACTTCAAACAGCATCAGATGCTTATAAATTAGATGGAGCAACAACAACATGTATGGCATATGGCACGCATCCAAATGTTTGTCCCAATGCTCAGGACTGCTGTAACTGTCCACATGTGGAAATGGCCTTGTAAAAACACAGACCTCCATCACTGAAGACTTCCAACACTTTCTCAGTGCACAGAGGCTCATTGGAGGAGCTTGGCAGGACCAAAACACATTCCTGGCTCCATTTTTAACTGTGTCTCTCCAAACCCCTCAGAAAGCAGGGTGAGATTGTTCCTGCCACAAACTGACACAAGCAGCCAGGCAGACACACATCTGTCAACCTGGTTCTCATTAGCTGCTGAGTGACACACACACACACACACACACACACACACACACACACACACACACACACACACACACACACACACAGGACTCGTCTCTCAACAAGCAGCACAGCCTGGAACCCTAAAAACAAACAGCCTCCTGCTATAAGTATGGAATAGGTAATGGAGCATGGATATGTCCTATAACTTCTGTGCTCTCAATGTTGCGTTCAATGTCACTGATAAGTGTTCCCTGAATGGATTTTCCAGTTCTATACTCCCATTTTTAACAAACACTATAACCAAGGCCACAGTGAACAGACAGCTGTGCATCAACATCACCTTCTCAGTGTAACACGCAGGTCTGGGTGACATTAAAACCAGTGGCTGCTGTTCAAGCTACTTACTGAGCAGCTGGGTTTAAAACCATCCCAACACCCGTGAACTCTAACGTAAACAAAGCGTCATTAAACAGCAGCCAGTCCGTTCAGGCTTCAAGTCAAAGGGACAAAAAGCATGACAGGGCTAAATAGGTGTAGCTTTTTGGCTAATAGCTAGCTGAGCTACTGTTTGGTAGGTGCGGGTAGCGTTATCTAATAACAAATATTTGTCTTTTCATTTCCCCACGAATGAAAACGCTCAAAAAACAGCACACGCCAAAACTATTTCATTATTATTTTTGTTCAACTTTTCAGTGAGCAGTCCAGCTAGCTAGCTAGCCTAATTGGTTTAAGTCACAGCCTTAGTTCTTTGCCCTCATTTCTGGTGAAGCAAAAAATCCTGAAACAAGACAGTGTGAAAATGATCAGTCAGCCTGACCGCCGCTGTGCCCGAACAAACGGCGTGTGTTCCCTCACTCTAAGCACACATGTTTATTATAGGAAGACATACTCACTGTTCTCCAGTACAGCACACGGAGCACCGCTGGTGTCTTGTTACTGGGTGCAGCTCGGCTCGCAGGAACAGCAGCCGCAGACTGGCTTTTAGCTGGCTGCTCCCAGTCCAGCTCTGGAGGTAAAGCCCAGCAGCTACTGGCGGCCAGCCGGCGCCTCCTGCTGCTCATACAGAGGAACTACAACCTGTGAGAGGATCTGTGGAGAAGTGAGGTAATGGTCAATACTGAACACAAGTTTACATTGTGAAACTTCCATCCTTGGAATAAATAGAATACAACACAAGACTCAATATATATTAAGTTTAACGTTGCTTAACTTTAGGTGTTGTTCAGTGTGTGGCAAATTATTTCCATCTGTTAGTTATCTAGTCAGTCAGTTAATTAGGCCTAGTTGTTTTTTCTGTTTACAATTTAAAAAACTAAAAATTTATGTTCAGTGTAAGTTATGAAAGTATTGAAATGTATGAATTTGTATGCATTAGTCAAACGTATTAAATTTCATCATATATTTTGATGTCACCTTTGATTTCATTGTAGATTTTTCTCTAAATATATTTATATCTAAGACATTTTGTTTTATGATGTTCTTTGTCATAATGTTGTTTTATATTTAATGATGTCACTTTGTGTTGTCTGTGTTGTCAGTAACCCCCCCCCCCCCTCCCCTTCACATTCCAGCCAATCACACACCTCCTTTAGCCTACCAATTAAATCAAATAATCCACAATAAACCTGCTGAACATAATAATGGTTAATATGGTATTTTACTGTATTTCTTCACTTTTATTTGTGTTGTTATTAATACTATTACTACTAATAATAATAATAACAATAATAATAATAATAATAATCATAACACACACAGATAATAATCGCAATCAAATGGAATTAATTTCCTAATGCATGTTCACCAATCAAGCATGTCATAGTTATTACAGCAGGTTTAAAATCTATACATTCAGTTAAGTATTCACTTTCATCCACAGTTCCCTCTCACTTACCTCGTATCCAACCTCCCCTCAAAAATGTACATATGCTACATTTGCTAGTGAAAATGTGAGTGGTGTTGGTCAGAAGTCGGGGATCACCATTCTGATGGCCTGAGAAGAGATGCCTTTTAATCTCATTTAGTCTTTCACAATCCTACTAACTCTGGTCCTACAGAGATGGTATACTTGGCTGAACACACCACCCTCTGTAGGGTTCTACGGTCCTGGGCAGAGTAGTTCATAGACCAGTTGGTGATGCCCCCTGTTTGAGTGGTTTTCACAACAAGTGCATTCAAGTCAAGTCAAATATCACCAATTTGCTCAGGTGTCTACACAATCTATTACAGAAATACAACATCCTTTATCCTTAGACCGTCTATTTGAATAAGGAACAACACCAGAGGAGAAGGTCTGTAAGACCCCCTGAGAGACTGTCTGAATAGGTAAATGGGTTGCCTCACTTTATTTACCAAGTGTGTGTAGACCATGTCATGATGTGGACTTCAAGGTACCTGAAGGTGCTCTAGCTCCTCAGGGGTGTGCATTTGCTCTGCTCTTCCTCCCACAATCCACAACCAGGTCCTCAGTTTGTCTGACATTCTTGAGGCATGTGGGGCCCACAGACTGCTCCAGGTATTGGCTGAGATTAGTGGTGAACACAGGAGTCAATACAAATTTCTAAGAATGTGCCCTGGAATCTTGTCTGGGCGAGCTGTCTGTGTGGTGTTCACCTGATTCAGGATCAAATACTGCACATAACAAAACTACAAAAGAACATGAGGTGTGGTGATCAGAGGTGCCAACACTGCAGCGCATGCATTAGGACATCATAAAGAAAAGAACGAGAGAGACTAATGCTGTGCGGTGAGGTGAATTATAAGAGCGCTGCTGACCAGGCAACAGCAGGGGGCACCACAACAGAGAATCAATAACACAAGTGAACAAATAGATGCAAAGTTGCTCCAGTTGGCGCACACTGTGGGGGCGACATTTCTTTCATTTAAAATGTTTCAGCTTGAGAAAACTGTACTGAGACAAGAGGAAAAGGAAGAGAGACACATGAATGTACCTGTTGTGATTCTATGAGACATAATGGTGCTTTTTGAGCTATTCGTGCTAACACTGACAAAGTTAACATCTTGAGGTTTAGCAATAAATGTTTTCCATGCTTACCATTTTGGTTTACTGTTTTAGCATGGTAATGTTAGCTAATTAGTGCTAAACCCAAACTAAAGCTGAGTCATTCAAATGTCATTCAGTTATTTGGTGAAAAAGAAAAGTGAGAAAATTGGAGAAACCATGGACCATGAGGCCATCCACCCAATAGTTCAGATATTCAGATATTTCAGTCTGGACCAAAGTGGATGATTTACCAACTGCAATCATTGGAGCTCTTCTGCTAGCCTGACTAAAAGATAGATAGATAGATAGTAGATAGATAGATAGATAGATAGATAGATAGATAGATAGATAGATAGATAGATAGATAGACTGTACAAACACCACTAAACATGAGCAACATATAAATACACAAACTGCACAAACACCACCAGACATTGAACAACCGACACATATATCACACTCAGGAGGGGGTTATTGGGGGAGGTTATTGAGTGCTGAGATGGCAGACGGGACCAAGCTCTTGCTGAGGGGTGCCCGTCTCCATCTCAGAGTCCTGTATCTGCGACCTGACGGGAGCAGTGTGAAGTGAGGGTAGAGAGGGTGATCTGGGTCGTTAGTTATTGTTTGTGTGAGGCGTGTGATTGCTCTGTGGTTGAGCTCGGTGAGGTTGGGTGTGGGATGGTTAATGATTTTGGATTCAGTGTGTGTTATTTTTGTCAGTTTGTTTTTATTAGTGGTGGACAGCATGTTGTAAAAACATGGTGAGCAGTACAGGAGGATGGGTTGGATGATGCTGGTGTACAGTAGTGACAGAAGGTGGGGGGCAACAGAGAGGGCATGGAGTTTGCGAATGACATGGAATCTCTTGTGGGACCTTTTGCGAATGTTGGTGGTGTGTTGATCAAATGTCAGTTTATTGTCTATGGTGAGTCTGAGGTATTTGAAGTGGCTGACTTGTTCAACTGTTTGGTTATGGATGGAGGTGGAGACCAGTCCAGATGGGGGTGTGTGTGAGGTGTGGATGACCATTTCTTTTGTTTTGACCACGTTTAATTCCAGAAAGTTATTGGTGCACCACTGAGTGAAGTGAGAGATGGAACGTTGGGAGGCAGTAATTGAGTTATTGTCACTGAGCAGACCTAGGATGGCAGTGTCATCTGAATACTTGTAGTATGTGGTGATTGGTGAGGGGCTGATGCAGTCATTTGTGTAGCGGTGTAGCTAGAGAAAAAGGGCTGAGCACACAACCCTGCGGGGCTCTGTTGTTGGTGATGATGGTTGATGATGTGACTGTGCCTATCCTTACAGCCTGTGGTCTATTGGTGAGGAAGTTGTGAACCCAGCGGATGAGGAGTGGAGATATGTTGAAATATCTGACTACAGAATCTGTAATTGTCATGGATGCTCCCTCCACATCTAACATTTCCCAGTGTGTTCTTGTGTTTCCCCTTCCCCAATGTTTCTGTGTCCTTGTCAGTCTCTGTGTTATGTGTCAGGCTGCTGGTGTGGGCGGATCCTTCTCTCTCTGGTTGCTGGCTCCTGCCTCCATTCCCCAGTGTCACATTCCACTCCCAGTCAATCATACTCACCTACTCCTCATCAAGCTGCAGTGTATATATACCCCGGATCTTCAACCACTCAGTGCCAGATTGTTGTACTTGCCACAGTGGTATTGTAGCTCTTGGCCAAATTAAGCTTGTTTCTTGTATTTATGTTATTTGACACAGTAGCTTACTTCTCCTTCATTGTGCCCAACATTTGCTTGCCATACTGTCTGCTAGTGTCCAGAGAGGATCTCCACCATGCACCCATCTGTATTTGCACTGGGTTCAGTCACTGCCTGACTTCACTTCACTCCCAGTTGTTTTCCCTGGTGACTGCCTGGACTTCCTCCATTGTCACACATTGCATTTTGTAAATAAACTCTTCAAATCTTCCCCCGTCTTGGTGTTACAGTAAACCCTGAATGCTGACTATTAGATTGACTGCAACAATAAATTATAAAAACACATTAAGCAAAAGCTTATAATTGAGTCCCTTATACAGTAAAACAATGTCTATAGAGTAGATGTGAAATATTAATTTTTAATAAATAGTAACGGTGACTCGGTAACAGGCCTATTTCCCAGCATACATTTTGATTTATCACACTCAGGTTACTAAGCCATGGCAGAGTGACGGTGAGCCAGCTGAATGGAATTGACACTATACCTGTGCAATTCCTACTGTGATATGTCAGAATATCATCCTTGAATAAAGTGTGTTATCTAATTCAAGTGACAGAGGATCCCCAGGTCTCACAAGATAAAAGAGGTAACCTGACTCTGCTCTACCTGTGTTAAAAACACAATTGCTAAGGGGTGTAAGCGTTTTAAAAACACATCTCACATATCACACAAGCATGAACACACACACACACACACACACACACACACACACACACACCTATTGTCTGGCAAGCTGCAGAGGAGATATCTTCATGTGAAAACACACATATGGTGGGTGACTATTCTTATCACTGTTACCATGTAGGGTAACATTCAGTGTTTAAAGGTTGAATATGTAGAATATTTATTAAAAGCTTCTTTTTTTTAAAAATAATACACCCACGGGGCGTCTTGAGGGGTACAGAATGAAAGTATTGTTTTTCCATAAAAAAAAAATTTTTTGGACGGTTCGACAATGACCTTCTGACACGTTCTGTGTACATTGTAACAGCCAATTAGCGGCTGGAATTGCGGGTTGCCAGGGTTGTCTGTTGTTCCTGCACAGCTACTATAGGCTGGCACTGGCTGAAGTGGAGTTGTAAACAACCACAGCCATGTTGGACTCACTAAAACCAGCATTTTTTGCTCTCAAGTACAACTTTTCATCACAAACTTTCGAAGGTAAGACAGAATATCTGTTAGTCCTGTAAATAAGTGGTTGTTTACCTTTGTATCCTTTGGCTGCTGGTTCATTGAGTTTTTAGTGCAATAATAGTGGTACTGTTGAACTCGCCAGGGTCTTAGCTTTCATATGAGATGCTATTTGTTTGTGTACCATGAAGTATCAAAACGGTAGCAATGGAAATGTGGAGAGTGGGTTGACTTTCTGACGCTATTCGGATTTTGATATTTGATTATTAATATGCTTGGTGTTTGAGTGTTTGGTGTGTGTAAAAATGACGTGCTTGTAGTGGAGTTTGTCCTATTTAATTTGATGTGCAGTATGACTGTATTGCTACATAATTAGGGCAGCGTTTTATGCCTTTTTCTGCGGAGAGTCTCAGGGTCTCCCAATTGGGGGACCTTGGAGTTTAACAGGTTTAACTGCTACTCCCACTGCTGTTACAATGTAATGTACCTCGGTGGTTTCAAGTTAGTTACAGCGAGGGTATGTTCGCTTCCTGTTTTCAAAATAAAAGCACCTATCGTTATAGTTTTCTTAATAATAAAAGGCAACGGGTGTTTTATTTTGTGAAAATGACCGGAAGTGCGTTACTCGCTACGGCTAACTTGTGTGGCTCCGAATTCGCAGGAACAAAACTTTAAGCAGGTGTTATTTGGACAAATTAGCGTCACATTGTGGATCTAAATGGCTACTTTCTCGCCTAAAAAGGTTAGACATGTGGATAAAGTGGTATATTTACAGAGTTAGAGCTAAAATAATGTCCGCTTCAGCCTGCTTATTTCAGCTTGGGTAGGAACGAAATGCATTACTTACAACTTTGTCCGTGAATTCCTGCACAATCCTCCTTACCGGTGCTTTCTGAACATCTGGGACTATGTTCAGTTGACCGATTTTTGAGAGGCCAAAATTGGTCACCTTGATGTGGCCGGTGGAAGTGATTAACATGCTACAACAGTGGAAAGCAGAAACATGTCTCATGTTAGATTACACACCAAAATCTAACTCTACATGTCAGATTGATGGGACAGATTGATGACTCACTTAGCAGGTTTCAGGTCCCTGTGAATGATCCCATAGCTGTGCAGGTATTCTAGAGCCATGGTCGTCTCTGCTATGTAGAGCCTTGTCATCTTTGAGGAAAAGCGCCTCCGTTCCTCCAGCAAAGAGGCACAATCCCCACCTAGAAGGACAGGAGGAGACATGTTCTCAGTGTGTGTTGGGAGAGTAGCATGGATGGGCTCCATAGATAATAGAGGTTTATCTGTTCTATCCCTGTCTAAACAAACAACCTTCTTACCTGCTACATACTCCATGACAACACAGAGGTCTCTGTTTGTCTCAAATGCACACAGCATTGAGACTATGTAGGGATTTTGTGTGTAGGAGAGGATGGCTCTCTCAGCCAACACCTGCTGAATGTCGTCCTCCGTGGTCAGGTTCCTCCAATTAATAACCTTCATGGCGAAAGACTGACTGGTTTGTCTGTGGCGCACAAGGTTTACAGATCTGCACAAGAAAGAAAAGGAAACATGAGCAGCTTCTACTAGTGAACATCAGCTCTGATTTAACAAGAAACTAAAACATTCTTCAGTATGATGTTTCTCTGTGTTTGGACTGAACTCTGTGTGGAGTCCAAACAGTCTGTTAGAATGTAAAGAAGTCTTACTCACCCAAAGCTGCCACCACTGAACCATTTAATGGTATCAAAGTCCCCTCCTCTGGTTTTTTGGGTGGAGGGCAACACACTGAGCGGGTCTAAATCAAACAAACAAAAGAGACAAAATCTCTGTTATAAATGACTAAATGCAATAACGTATGCACTATAAACAAAGGGATGTGTGTGTTTCTTAAAATCAGTTTGGGGAAAAAAGAAACATGGTTGAAATTGAAACACCTACTTCATGGAGAAGTTTCTCCAATTTGTTCTGGAGCTCTATGAAGAACTGAGGACAGATCAGTTCTCTCTGGACAGTAGTCTCACACTGCATAGAGAGCTCCACCAGCTGCCTCTGGATGAACTTCAGTGCATATGAAGCTTGGAGCAGACCGCTATCACTAAACTCTGCTACTGTGTTCATTTTCACTGAGACTGAACAAGGATGGAAGAAAGAATTTAAAGCTCAGCTAAAAATGAAAGATTGTAAAAGTTACATGACACAATTTGAAAGGAATGAGAGCAAATTTAAAGGATTAAGCATGAAACCTTAAAAAGTCTGAAAATGTTGTAAGTTTAGTTGTTTATATTGAAGGTCTAAAAATGTCTTAAAATGTCTGAAATTGTAGGAGTTAAGGTATTAAATTTGATTATATTTGTTCAGTTATTTACATTATTTATGGGGATGAGCGTAGCTCAGCGGGTAGAGCACCCGCCCCATGTATTGAGGCTGTAGTCCTCGTTGCAGGCGACCCCGGTTCGAATCCCGAGCCGAGCGGTCTTATCCTGCGTGTCATTCCCCCCTCTCTGCCTCCTGTTTCCTGTCTCTCTACACTGTCCTGAACATTAAAGGCAAAAAAGCCCAAAAAATATACTTTAAAAAAATTTACATTATTTATCATGAATATCATTATTTTCTGATTATTTTACATAAACAAAGAAAGAAAGAAATACTTACTACTGATAGCTGCTGCTGAGGTCTAAGAATAGATGTTCAACTCGCTAAAGTTTGTCTTTTTAGCTTTGAACTCACTGCAACTGAACACAAACCGATTGTCTTCTGTGGTTCAATAACTGGAATGAAGAATCTGTCATCTGCTTCCTGAAAGTTCCAAGATTCTATGATGTCATGCATTGTACTGTGATGTCATAAAGGTCATTTACATAGAAAAGCCAGCTCATTATCATATTTTAGAACACACACACACACACACACACACACACACACACACAGAGAGAGAGAGAGAGAGAGAGAGAGAGAGAGATAGAGTTACATTCATTTTCTGCAGACTTACTCTAACCATAATCACTTCTTACCTAAACTTAACCTTTACATTAACTTGAACTATTGACCCAAAAATCAGCATTTTACCACTTGACTTTTGTCCCCAAATGCACAAGCTGACCCCAATCAACTGGTCCAACCTTTCAATAAATGCATCACACCACTGTATATATAATATTAACTTTTTTCTTCAACCCATATATTTCTCCATAAACTCTACTTATAATTGTAATGACACAGTAATCACACAGCTGTGAGGTCATGAGGTCTCTAAAATCATATTTTCTCGTCTCCTCTCTCCTCAAGTGCTTTCCTTGCATCTTTCCAAGCATCCATGATGGTAGGCACTAAGACATAAGGGAAAGATGTAATTTAAGAGATTTGGGCAGACCCGGCCCTAACCAATGTGGCGCCCTAGGCAAGATTTTAGGTGGCGCCCCCCTTGCATCGAAGTAAATTCCACTGCTGGTGTACATACTCACAAGAAACTGAATAGCTTTATCTTGGACATTCTTTTATTTAAAGAAAGAAATTGCCCAATCAAAATACTACAAATTAGAAAGAAATACAAAAACATATGAAATTAATATATGAAATAAAATATAAATAGCTTACATAAAGTATAAGATTTAAATACCCACAAAATAAAAAGTGTAAACAAGTGACATGCTGCTGCATCACTTCTGGGTGGTGCTGCTGAGGTGGAGGCAACAGGAGGAGCGCTTGATGCTGTAGGTGGCCCAAGATTTGCAGGAGTGGGACTGAGAAACCTCAACAGTGCATCTGAAGAGAGAAGAGGAGTATGTGACACCAGTCTAATAATAAATATGATATGATACATAATATGATTTCAAGAATAAAATGAAATGAAATAATATAAATGAAAAATCTAAGAGATACATGCATGATGTTCACTATACTGTACATGTATAATATAGGCTACAATGTACTTTTTCTGATATGCAAACTATATAAGATTCAATGTTATTGTCATTACAACAAAATGCTGATTAGCAGAATGCAAAGAAGCAGTAAACTGCAGTATAATATAGAATGTGGGAATGATAAATTATGCTAGCTATAACATGAATTATGTGCACTTTAACACTGATGTAAAGTTTAACACTATAAACACACTTTAGACAATATGAACTGTAACACAACATACAGCTAGGCTTACAACTATAATAAAAGGGTGGAAAAGGAATAGCATTTTGATTGACTATTACAAGCTAAGAAAACCTTAGCTAACCAGATGTTAATAAAAATGCTGAATAGATCTAATATTTACACATTACCCTGAGGAAACCCAGGGAGCACAAACCGTAATTTCAACGTTTGATTTCCGGTTAAAAACAGGTTGATATGAGGTCTGAACGTCTTTTCAATCGTCTGAAAACGGTTACAACATCAACGTGTCACAAAACACACATTTGTTTGTTGTCGGTTGATAATTACCTCAGTTGTAGCTCTATTGATTATTTTGACGTTTTTTCTATAAATGAGAGGAGGTGAAATGACGTCTAAACAAAACGTAATTTCAACGCATTTAATGTTGAATAAAATATCATAAATATGAAACTATATAGGTTATGTCTGCACACTAAATAAGCTGAGAATTTTCTATACAGCAATTCCTGGTGAAATATGTTTTCTATGTGAAAGTTGAATAAATGTCTCCATATAGCCGGTAAAAAACGTTCACTTTTCAACCAATTTTCAACGTCTTTTCACCGGTTACCATAGACGTCTTTTAGACGTCTTTTCAACCAAAATGTGCTTGCTGGGAAGTAAGTTGGGAGTAGTTACATTACTATTTTCCATAACAACTTAGGCTCTTCCATAACATTAGCTGGCGTTAAAACTAACAGTTTAACAACAAACCATGTTATGCTAATGGTTAACGTCGTTATCGTCGTTCTGCAACACACAAATAATGTCATGACATCATCTTTATTGTAACGTTACCTCTGTCTTTGTCTCGTTTTTCCTCCTCTTCTTTTCTTTTTTTCCTCCCCTGGGCACCAGACAGTTTGGGACGTTATGACATGTTGTTGTCGAGCTTGCCTTGGGGTCACGTTAAAAAACGACCATCCTCCCCCAGGTAGCAGGTACAGTCTGATTAGTGGGGGGGGGGGCGTCTTAGGAAAGTAACGTGTCATCATTATTATTATTAGTATTCCTATTTAACAGGCTTTGCTATGCAGTTAAATTAATGTGGGCTTATTATCTTCATATTAAGACATGATACCAAGTAGTTTTAAGAATAGTGGAAGTTACTTTTTTTTTTTTTTTTTTTCTTCCCCCATTTGTGGCGCCCCCTGAATGGACGGCGCCCTTAGCATTTGCCTATACTGCCTATGCCACGGGCCGGCCCTGGATTTGGGAAACACCTTAGGAGACATGGGATGTATCCAGCATCACCAAATTAAGCACAAAAAAAGCCAGAGCAGCAGCAGTGTAATCACTAAAAATACATATAAATGAGAATCAGCCAAAACTGTGAGTTAGCACAAGAATGTATATATTAAAGCCAGTCTTATTGTGACATTATATAAGGAGATATATAACACCTGGTCTGCAGTAGTCCTGTACATATTCTAATATGCCCGGCTCCCCCTGGTGGCCGGAGTCTTCTTCCCCGTGTCCCAATTGTTGAAAAACGTGCGCTAAAGTGCCCTCTTCAGTGGCGAATGCGCTGAATGTTACCTTTTTTTTTATTTCGCCCCTGTCCTTCAAAAAGTCTGTAAACGCCACTGCCACGTTCCCCCCTGCCCGTTCCAGTAGGGAGACCCAGAGGTGAACTGCCCTGGGCCCCAATTCGCTCATATCAGGGACGGCTACTGAGCTAACTCCCAGGAGAAGAAAAAAAGAGGTGAAAACACTAAGAAAGAAAAGTAGTACAGTACAAAGCACAGGCTAAATAATAAGTGTAGGATATTCTATTTACAAATTGTACAAATTACTTACACACTATGGGTCTGACTTACTAAAGGTTTGTGTGTGTAAAAACGTGCAAAAAATGTGCAAGTTGAAGTACTAACGCAGCGCACTGAGGTTTGCGTCTTTCAACTTGTGTAAGATAATACGCGCTGTCCATTTAGTATGTTTGCCATAATTAATAATATGGTACGTTTTTACCATCCATCCATCCATCCATCTTCTTGCCGCTTATCCGGGGTCGGGTCGCGGGGGCAGTAGTCTAAGCAGGGAAGCCCAGACTTCCCTCTCCCCAGCCACTTCGTCCAGCTCTTCCAGGGGGACCCCGACATTTTACCACAGTGTGCAAAATACTGGGAGGAGAAAATGCTAATATGTTATTTAGCACACTCATTGTGATTTACCAAACCTGAAGGTATTATTTCTGACGCTAACTGCGTCTATAAATAATACGTTTGAAGAGCAGGTATTAACCGGCTGCGCACTGTACTGATTACTTCTGTTACTGTGGAGACGAGGAGACGGGGAACAATGACAGAATACACATAGGACAGAGTTTTTCCACCTGTGTTATAATTTTGGAGTGGAATATTTTTGGTTTTACTAACAGCATTGACTCACTAACACTCTCGCATATGTCGGTTTCTCTGGTAATATTTGTTTTTGTTATAACTCAATATATTAGTTAACCTCTTCCACTAGAACCTGATCTCAGCTCGTCTGGTCATCCAAACTTTCCATTCAGACACAAAACCTTCATTTAAATACTGCTATCTGCACCTGTTGCACCTGTTTTCATTTGCGCAGTTATTCTTAGTAGATCACCTGCAAAACACGCGCAAACTAAACACGCATCAATTGCACTGTGCACACAATTTAATACCCGCTATTTGGGATCTTCGTAAATCAAGCCCTATGTGACAAGGTGCATCCAAAGGTGTAACCAGACACTCACAGGCATTCAGAGAAAACAAAAGAGTGTGGAGGCCAAGGGACAGAACAGGCTGCTGTCAAACACACACACACACACACACACACACAACACACAACTGACTCACAACACAGGAGCAAAAATGCAAAGAGATTTGGAATGCAGCCAGTGCCATAATTCAGCTTCATTAGTGGTTTTCAGTAAATTGTCTCATTAACTATTGGATGAATTACCATGAAATTTGGTACAGATATTTAAGTCCCCCTCAGGATGAATTGTAATAACTTGCGGTCTCTTAACATTCCCTCTGGCGCCATCATTAAGTCAGAATTTCAACTTGTCCAACATTGTGGATGTCATTCCCATGAGCCTCAGCTGTAGTTCAGCTTTAGTGATAATTAGTAAATGTTAAAGCAGCACTGAGCCATTGTGTTTATGCAGCAGTTTAATATAAACTTATAACACAAACGTTAATATTTCACCAGCTGTTTTCTTACAGGCTACAGTAAAAATCATATATATATTTAGCAAAAATGAATTAATTTCTAGTGTAGCTGTAGTGCACTGTGCATTGTTACTTACATATATTTTTACTTGTCTTACCTTTTTATTTCATTATGATCAGCAATAAAACATTATTCCCATCATAAAACATATTGTATATTTTTATTTCAGTTTGTCAAAAGCATTACACATTATACAATTAAGAGGCAAAAGTGATGTTTACCCACATTGCACAAAACATGTACAAATCCCCAGACTACTGAGTTCATCCAGACTGAACTTAATGTATGAATTTACTTGATATGATCCTGTTTTCTGGACATGTATAGAATATATTGATATAAAAATTAGGGTTACTGTAGTATGAATACACAGGAAGTAAATGTAATCAGCTAGCATGGCTTCATTTTTGTGGCAGTGGTGTTCAGGCTAACCCTGGTGTGTGATCTCTACACTTGCACAGAGGTCAGAGT
This sequence comes from Scomber japonicus, assembly GCF_027409825.1. Lineage (NCBI taxonomy): Eukaryota > Metazoa > Chordata > Actinopteri > Scombriformes > Scombridae > Scomber > Scomber japonicus. Next base: position 3,867,659 of record NC_070583.1, on the reverse strand, counting down.
GATGTCACCGTTGATCTCCAGGCCTGTAATGTGTTTGAGGGGAGTGATACGGTGTCTGTATGTGTGAGTCTGCATCCCATTCACAACAATTCTGAAGGAGTGGTTTTCACAAGAGATGGTCAACTGAAAAGGAAAAAAAAAAAGATTGCAATTACATATTTTTAAACACTGCTTACAATAAAACCAACAAACCTGCCACAGTGTATTTTTTTATACTACCACTAGGTGTCTCCATGGTCCCACATATAGGCTTTAAGACAGACATGACATGCAGCCTTGGTCATATCCTGAGGGCAGTGGATTACAAAAGAAAGTGATGTCTATACTGACACCAGGATTATCAGTGCGTAACTTTACTTTGAAGCAATCATGCAAGATGGAAGGTTTTACATGTACATGAGAAATTATAGCTAAATAATGCTGTTTGCTCTATAAAAACACAGGTAAATGAACTGAACTGGAACAATTAATCATTTATGTGGGACATTTTTGGTATATCTTTAAAAATCCTTAGAGACATTTTTTCCTGTTGACACTTATTTAATCCTTACATACTGTTCAGGCCCATTTTTACATATGAGAGCTGTAAAAACACAATATATAATTGTCTTAATATCTGTGCAGTTTATACACATTTTATGTATGCAAATGTACAAGTTTGAACTGTGTTTATTAAAAATAATAATAATCAAAAATCAGCATTTTTTTCTATTTTATAAGATTAATCAAAAATGTATTAATGACTAGTAGGGAATTTATGAAAGTTAATTGATATAGAGACTAATTATGAAAGTATGAACAGTATGTAAGGGTTCAATAAATAAATAACCATGATTGGCTACTTCAATCTGGACTGGACCTGTGTGGGCTAGGAGCTCCCTCACATATCATGACACCACTTTTCACTGACTTTTGATATAAGGCAACGGGTCTATTATCTCATTATGTATCTCTCCTTCCCCTAGATTTAAAAAAGGGCCAGTTCTCTAACCAGTTGCTGCACAGCATGAGGGTTTTACATTAGATGACACCAGAAATTCATGTATTTATACTTTAAATGATGAAGCTACACCTTATTTAAGTGCACTTAATTGAATGTACAATACATGGTTAAAGGAAATAACCTCATAATGTAGTTCGGTGTGCATTCATGTATTTTCACGAGTATGCTTCAACAGTTATGTAAACCAGTTTATTGGTCAGAGGAGTAATTACAATGATAAAGACTGCCACTAAAGGTAAGGCTACAATGTGTGCTTCTATTGAGTGTGGATGGGGCTCGCAGCTCACAGTTAACAATGGGGCAAGTTCAATAAAAGTCAATAAAGATAAAGGTTCAATAGGGATTGCTGGAGTTGGGCACAGGTTATAACTGTAAACTGTCAAGTTTGACCTATGGCAGAGGAAAGCTCCTGAAGTGTGCAGACGTGTGCAGAGGGGTTTATCCTCTACATCGGGTGTTTCAAACATATGGCCCCTGGGCCAGAACAGGCCCACCAAGAGGGCTGGATTGTAATCCAGCCCATTGTATAACTTTGCAAAGTATGAATATTACAGAAAAACAATTCCAAATTCTCTGCTGCTTCAGTTGGGCTTTTTATGTTATAATTGTGCATAGGTGCTACAAATCTTTTGGCTTTTTGTTAAATTAATAGTTTTAATAAGATTGTTATGTTATAAATAGTTTTATAAATAGTTATGAGGACTTCTTTATATGGTTTCATAAAGTTCTTGTAATCTTCAGTTTCAATAAAATACATTTAAACCATTATTGCTGTTATATTTTCATATCTCTGCTCTCTGAACGTTGTCAATCAGCAGTTTCTGTGCAAAACAATCTAAAAAAAAAACCCAGACATAATATTGTTGAAACTGCTCATTTTTTACAGTAAAAAGATAGTTTATTATAGTAAAGATATAATATATATTATATATTATTTGTAGGTGTGTATGATTTCACCATCTCAACCTGATATATCACAGTCAGAGTATGTGATCCCCTCTACTGTGTGGATCAACAGGCTCATTTTCTTTACTGGTAGTTATGGTTCTTTGAGACCACTGTTGTGCTAAATGTGACCCTCCACCTGCTTAAGTGTGTGTTGTTGTGTGTGCAGCTGTACCGTGAAAGCTTGTCCTCTGCGGAAGGGCATCCCTCCATCACGCTCCTCAGAGCCCCACTGCTGCATCTGCTTGGTGTTTCGAACCACAACGTTCTCATTGAAACGTGGATTGTAATGTAGAGCAATGCCAGATTGATAGTTAAGATTTACATTGAACCTGAGAGGAAACACAGAGGAGAGAATATGAGCGATGAGACTGAGCTTCCTGCAGTGCTTCCTCAGATGTCTTTAAAGGGGAATTACACCTGTGAAGACAGTTATATGATGTTTTCTGACATTATCAGTTATCTGACCTGTTTCACAAAGTGGACACCATCGGAAATGTGTGTGCATTATGGAATGCCCCGTTTTTGAAGCTTGACACACACTAGGGCAGTGGTCTCCAACCCTGCTCCTGGAGAGCTACTGCCCTTGCATGTTTTAAGTATCTCTAATTGTAATTATTACCTTGTCATCAAGCCTGTTGATAAGCTTCAGCTGCTTGTTAATGAGTTAGTAATTAGAATCAGGTGTGTTGGAGTGGGGAGATACCTAAAACATGCAGGGCAGTAGCTCTCCAGGAGCAGGGTTGGAGACCACTGAATTAGGTACTAAAACCCTTCTTTTAATCCTTCTGTTGACTGACACTGAAACATATCAAAGCATAGCAAAATGTGTCTATTAATTTGAAAAGGCAAAACCAAAACACCTTAATTTGAAAAGCCATTAATTGGTAAAAACCCCTTTGTCCATTTAAAATACTAATAATTATCCTCTTAAAATGACATTAAAACAGCTTAATTTCATCATTATTAAGGTGTAAATGAAGAATTTTAGGGTAAAAAATTAAGAGATTCTGTTTCTTAGGGTGACATGTTAATGCAATGTTTATCCTATCATGCAGTGTATCATCATTGTCCAGCACTAGTTGGATACATGTTGGGTAGTATCTACACACACACAGTTTAGTGCTTCCTCTGCTATGCTGGGTGTCACTCTCAGTATGACCACCAGATAATGATGAAGTTATTTTCCCATCTTAAACATAGAGGCTTTAGTTGAACAAGTATAAAGCATCACTATATTATCTCTAAATACATTATTTTCTGATGTAATCTAACTTTCAGTGTTGGGCCCATATTTGATGTTTTTGGGTGGTTCAGGAGTTTCTCCTTCTTTGCAGCACCTTGAACTTTGGTGGATCGAATTCCTTGTAAAAGTTTAGTAACTGGTAAAGCTCGTCCTCGGAATGAGGAAAGAGGGTGACTTCCTGTTTGGAGGGGAAGTTTGAGTCATTACTGCCACAGAAAAACAGAACAAAAGCAACGGTCAGGCAGTGAGATTTTGGATAGAAGAAAAACAGTTATAATGCCTTGAATAGACTTGCTCCCCTGAATTTAACAGATTTCCTGTCCCAATACCACACTGGCAGTGTCCATAGATCCAGGACTAAGTGTCTATTGTGGCCCCCAAACTGTGGAACTCTCTTCCTCCCCCCATTCGTTTCTCTCCCACCATTGAAAGTTTTAAGAAAAACTTTTAACTGTGTCTAACTGTCACTATATATTTTATGACCATGTTTTTTTATTTCTGATTTCTTTTTTATTGTGTAGTTGTTGTTGTGTGGATCAACCATGGATCTTGGATCAACCATGTTGTGTTTAAGATGCTATATGAATAAAGTTGAAATTGAGATTGAAATGTAATGCTCTAATTTTGCTGCTTAGAATAATATATTACCAGATGTTGTTTTTTTTATTAACTCTACATTTTCAGTTCTCAGGGAAAAGCTTGAACTGAAACTTTGGCCACAAGACTGTACTGTATGTGCCATGTGACAACTGCAGAGATCTGGCAACATTCCTACAGTACTGTAGACTTTGTGTGACGAGCTTTCCTCCACAGAAATCAACAGATGTCTGCACACATACCATCAAGTCTGCTAAAATTCAGGGAAATCTGAATCTTTTGTTTGCAGCTGTGGGCTTGAACAGTTAATACAGTTAATACAGCCTGGTTTACTGCTCCATTTCTGCTAATGAAATTAGATGAATGATTAGATTAACATAAATATTATTTATCCTATTCACAATTTGAGCAGGTTTAAAGTAAGAGCAATTTGATATTGGTTTATGTTCCTGAGACATCAATACTTAAGGTTTGTATAACTGGTTAGATACACACGTGTTATATCAAGCCTGCTGTTTGAGCTATTTAAGGAAGTACTTGAAGCCATTTGAACTATTGAGCTCAGTTCAGTTCAAACATTTGTAGCTAAACATTTGTAGTTTGTGGTTGTTATTATGTGAAGCAATCATATCACTCATGCTTCAGTTTACTTGGTTTAGCTTGAGGAAAAAGTGTTTAAGATGACCCAGTTACATTTACTGTCAGCCTGCAGCAACACAACCACAAACCAAATCCTGCCACGTCACACTCTGACATTAAGGCAGATGTGATCAAGTCTCTAGATGTATTGGTGTACTATCCAGAAACAGATAATAAAAAAGTTGATTTATACAGCACTTAAAAGATCAAGAAATCCAGATATGCACCTACATACACACATGCAGATACATTTACCCAAACTGAATATGGTTGTTAGGGAATTTTCAATCATTAAGATGCACTGGGTCAAACTAGGCTTTGCGGTCATAGCAAGGCCACACCAAATGATAGGTTTAGAAACGGTCTCCCCTGGAGATAGTGGTAAGCAGTGAGTCTGCTCCTTTTGGGGAAAACAGGAGGCATTCTGATAGTGTTGCTGTAGCAGCCAAGGTCAGATATGTGTTTGACTGTTTTCCCTGAATGGGGTAAAGGCAACTGGAGTCAGAGGTTTGATATAGTGTTGGATGTAGGACAAAGGTCCTGAGTGAGGTCTATGTCAATGTTTTGTCTATAGATCAGTAGACTAAATTCTGTATATTGTAGTGTGTTGGATCTGCCCATATTTGGGCATGGCTCAACCTTGGGCATTATCTGTGTGGTTTAAAGTCTACCCCCGGAGGAGAGAAACTTCAGAATTGAAGGAAGCACCAGAACATAACATGTACTGATCATTCATTCACTTCTCCTTGGCCAAGAAAATAAACCTTTTCAATGCAAGACATCCTGGACTCCTGTCTACCCTCTCCATTGATGTATGGGCTGCATAATTAAAATCTCTATCAAACGTTATAGAAATAACTTATATCATCAGGAACATTTTAAAAAGAAGGTAAATGAGTCAGTATGGTGCACATGGGACTATGTACAGTATTAAACATAGAAGTTACCATTTAATGTGCTGCACCACAGTTAGCTTAGAGCTCATTTTCGTCTGTAGGACATAATTAATGGTACGTTTCAGTTGTACTCAGAAGTCGGAATTTCCGAGTTCTCAGTTGGAATTTGTATGAGCAAAATACAGCAAAATGTGTTTTCATCAACTGGTATTGCTATCAGCAGCTAACCTGGCTAAAACTGGTTTTCTGACTTTAAACTGGAATCCTCAGCTCAGACTTCCAACTTCCAAGGTAAATGGTGCACAGCATAAAATATAACCACAGTAACAGAATAGTACGGTGAACACCAGTGCCAATTTACACACAGCACATGACACACACCCACAAAGATAACACATGTGTTTGACAAACTAAAAGCAAGGTGACTTACATACATGAGCAGACCAATACAATGTGTCAGTGGTTACAGAATAGAGAAGCTATTCACATCTTTATGTCTTTATGGCAAATGTTTTAAAATTGCAGTAAATTGTTATGTGTAATAAAATTTAGTCTGTTCTGTATTGTCTCTGTTACTGTGTGCTGTGCTTATTTCTTCTTTCTTGTATAGTCCTACTCTACAAACACAGTCCTGAGTCTGCTTCATCTCTACAATGTTGGTATCAAAGTGAAGTGCAGCAACATTCATTAATAATGAAGTTCAGACCTTTCTGCGTTGGGGAGGACATTCCCCTGGATAGTGATGGTTCTGCCGGGTTTCAGTCCTCCATGGATCATGTTGTTATATGGCACTGCCTGCACAGAGGTGGCATGGGAAAATCAAACATAAATACATTCATAATTCATTCTTGTTTTAATCTAAGAGACCATAAAAGTGCCACTATTTTGCCCAATGAGTGATACAGCAGGTGAGAGCTGATGATATACACCTGCTGTAAAATCCCTGAGTGCGGTAAGGCCAGTCAATATTTAACTGTGTAGAGAGCAGTGCTGCAGCAGTTTGAATATGATCTCTGGTTTGTCAAAGGAAATCAAAAGAGGAGTATGCGGTTGAAAAACTTTCCAGCTACTTGCAGAACTTTTTAGTGCTAATAATGTCACTGGTTAGGCTGATGGTAAATGGGTGACTTGACTAACACATGATAAAACAGAATGGTATATTTGTAGCTTGGGCGAAAATAATGAGTGAAATTGGATTTCAAGCTCATCATATAATATAGACACTTTAACTCCCTGTCAGGCTGCTGCTGCCTCTGAGCAGCTCTGTGAAATGTACAATGACTCAAGTCCCGTTTATACTCACAGGCATTGCAGGAGGAAATCCAGGCTGCGAGGGGAACCCTGGCTGTGAGGGGAACCCTGGGTATGAGGGGAACCCTGGCTGTGAGGGGAACCCTGGCTGTGAGGGGAACCCTGGCTGTGAGGGGAACCCTGGCTGAGATGGAAATGGACATTGAGGGTAGGCGGACTGGTTGGGATAGGCCACATGTGAAGGAAAGGCGGGCTGAGCAGGAAATGCCTTTGTCCAGGGAACAAAACATAAAAAGAAACCACTTTATTCTCAGAATGGTCCTCATTTAGATCCTAAATGATCATTTATTCATGAGTTTTGTGATTATTGTGCATTCATACACAGCACACGAAACAGTATGAATGCAGCATCCTCACCACTGGGCTCTGGAAAGCAATGGAGGAAACTTCTACTTTTCCACCGATTGCGATGGTGTCCACCTGGTGAAATGGTAAACGATGTCTGTACTCCATGAAGTGGCTGCCATTGACCATCACCTGGAGAGCATTATATATGTAATATTAATAATGATAATAATACATTATATAGATAGAAAATACAAGATTTTTTATTTTCATATACTGTATATTAATTACATCTGAAGAGAACTACAATGATAAAGAATTATAAAATAAAACCTTATAAATAAAAAATATATCATTTATTACCCTTTGCCATCATAATCTTAATAATAATATTTTAAGATTGAGCAGTAGTGTCAATATTGGCAGTGTAGAAGAAATAATAGATGAACATTAATATTGCTGTCCACAGATCCAGAAGCATGTAAATCAAATATTTTAGAGATATTATCATGCAACAAAAATATTTAAAGACTTCAGACATTTTCTTGTAAACACATTAAATAGGTCATAAATGTATTTCTAAAAAAGGTGTAAAAAGCATTTCAACCATTTAGATTTGAATTGTGGAGCTAGGCTTTACAAACTGTGTTTCAACATTTCTGTGTTCAGGATTTAGTGGGTGGGTCTGAAAATCACTGCCACGTTAGCATAAACCCGCCCTGCTGCTGTAGAGATATAAATACATTCAGCGTACACTACTACTACTACAGTCTACAGTTAGCCAGTTAGCTGAGTTAGCTGCCGAGTTGCCAGATTTTTAGGATGTGTATCAGACCTGATAGGCGTCGCGGGTGACTGTGATGACCATGCTGAAGGTAGAGCCAGCAGGAAATGGGGAACTTTGCTTCCTTTCTTCAGTGCCCCATTTGCCATGCTGGAAGCTGTTGGTAACCACATGATCAGGGAAACTATACCGTGGGTTAAAATGGAGAGCAATGTCCGCATTGCTCCTGGTACCACACTGTAAATTCACATGGAACCTGGAGAGGAAAAGAAACAAATTCAAATCAAACTACTAATTGACGGCTGAGAAATGAAGAAGCTGAAATTATGATATGAAGAGCAGTTGACCTGTCGGCTCCAGGTAGGACTCGTCCACTGACACTGATGGACTTCCCCTCCTGCAGACCACCATGGATGGATCCAGTGAAGGGGATAACCTACAAACAATATGAGTTTCTATGTAAACAGCTGATTTTATTTCTAACTGCTGATACACATTTATATTATGACTGTCCCAGCCTGGATCCACTGGATGCTCTCAAACTTGTTGCTTGTTGGTTATACTGGACTGAGTGGGAGAAGGCACTGAGATTACTTTCACCCTACTGGTGAAATGTGAGTAGGATTAATCATTGTTTCTGTAGATATGTAGTGTCTGTAATTTGCATTTATATTTTCTAGTTTCTCTGGTTGTTTCTTCCTGGATCAGTTCTTGCTTTCCCCAGGCCTTTCAGCTTCTTCCTTATTCTCCTATTTCATCTCATTATTCCCCTCATTTCAGTTCCTCAGAAATCTGCCCACCTGTACTGTATGTCTTCATTTAGTATTGTAGACATGATTTCCATTTCTGTGTTGTTGGAACCTTTGGACACTCTTATTTATTCTGCATTGTTTGCTCTGCTCTGATCTGTTTAAGCCTGAATAAAGCTATTGCTCTGTGTTTGTTTCCTGCATTCACATCCACATGCTCTACCTAACACATTTTATTGCTGGGAAACTGAAGAAAAATCAAGCTTTTGTGTTGCCTCTCAAAGAGTACTTAACTAAATGAAATAAAAAAATACATATAACATTGTAAAATTGTAATATTTAATTATGACTTCTTTCAAAATGATTGTTTCACTCCTCATAAATGTATTGTCTCTTTGGGTCCCTGTGCTCATGCCTTTAGACTGTTTAATATGTGTTTTTATGAGCACTAGGTAAAACATTTCCTACTCCTGTTTAGTAGAGTACATTTCCTCCCTGCTTCAGCAGAATGTCAACGATTCAACCACAGATGTGTCCTGTGGTTTTTATATTGAACTGGTTACCGCTTGTAGCCTACCTATTTAAGGACTGTACTGTATCTCAATATCAGTGGTGGGAAGTAACTAAGTAGTAGACTACATTTACAATTTTGAGGATTTTGTTCTTTACTGTAGTATTTCCATGTGATACATCTCAGAGGGAAATATTGTACTTTCTACTCCACTACATGTATTTAACAGCTTTAGTTACTTTTCAGATGAAGACACATTGATTATGAAAAGTTACTCTATTATCATCTTCCTATGTTGTATTTTGAACAGAATAAATTCATATCCATATATGCATAGCCTATATGCGGAAATCTATACAGAAACTATAGATTCTGTATAACTGGTCAGTAAAGTTTAATCGGATTCTGTTCAAGTTTTACATAGTTAACTTTTAATTAATAGGCACAACATTCAGCTTGGTTTCATTTTTCTCTGTAATTTGCGCATTATGGAAAACATATTACAAAGAATGTAGACAATTGCACTGATGAGATGAGTTCAAATAACTCTAAACAAGTGCTGTTTGGTGTTTTGAGCGTGAGCCGAATTTAACAGAGGATCGTGGTGATACTAAGAACCCCAACATGTCTTATGTTCCTGCTCTTAACTTTTTACGACCTGCAAGGAATCCTTAAATTCTCTTCATTTTCAACCGTGTTCGGCTGCGCGCAGCTTCAGCCAGCCTCCACGTAGCGGAAAGCGCAGAGGCAGCTGTCATCCAGTCTACACGCATACAAAAAACAATTGACTTACTGGATTGTAAAAAGGAGTCTGAGGAAAAGCCATTGTCCAAAACTTTGGGCAGGTTTGCTGAAGTGCAGGAAGTTTGCTGGGCTCCAAGTGCAAAATGGGGGACAAGGAATAGAAAGGTTTTTATTCCTCAGTTAGGTTTCGATTTCTTTGGTAGGCGGCGTTTCAGCAGCCCGGACCATTAATACTGGTTTTACAATGTCAGTGGAAATGCTGTTTTTTAATGCTTGCAGTAACTGGGTCACTGTGTTGAAAGTGCATGGTGTTAAAGGTGATCTCTTTAAACATCCTGACAAATGATGTTCAAAATCAACTTCACAATCACCCTGAGCACTGGTGTCCAACACAAGTTATAATCGTGTGTCACTGTTTGTTTATTTATATCTTGTCATCATATGTGTCAAAAGTCAGTATCCAGTATTTTTTAATGAACTGTCTTTTCTCTTCCTGTGCAGTGGTTTCACATGTTTAGTGACTCTTTTCAGATGTGTTGAATCAGTGGTCATGCAGTGGTTCCTGTTTTGTTTTCCCAAAAAGTCCTGGAATGACTCATCAGTCCAGAGAATGGAGGATCATTCATGACGCCAAACTGGCAATAAAACATTCGGAATTAAGAAAAAGAGCACTACTCTCATTTGTGACATATAACTGACCATTTGAACGGACTGTGTAATGTAGATCACTTTTGAAGATATATATATTTTTGCAGCCACATGACAGATGTGTCAGTTTCTGCAGAAGTTCCTGTTGATAGCCCCCAAAGGGAAGTCAGAATAGGAAGTCAATCATCTGATGTAAGTGTGACTGACTGTAAACGTTTAAGGTCAGTGTGGGTCAAGGATACAAGCAACTCTATGTCTGTTGTCTGTTTGTACTCTGTGGTAAATCAATCAAAAGGATGTAAAGTATTCAATGATCCAGCTTCATCAGTTCATCTAGAAATACATTACTAACTTAACACCTGGGAAAGAGGGATATTCATACACATCTCTAGACATCTGGCCAGCTGTTGCTCACATGTGTATCAACTGATTCACCATCCTCAGACACATTCATTTATTGTATGTACTTTATCAATATAATACTGCTATTTCATTAAATGTATCATTCTCTGTATTGTACAGGTGCTGCTTGTGTGCACAGCCAGTACAGTAGGTGTCTGTCCCTCATTTGTGGATCTTGCAGAGATCTCTCACCTTCTTCCTGCTAAAGTATTTCTATATTATTCATCTTATTAAATACTGTAAGACAAATTTGTGATTTTGCACTAAATAATAACATTTGACTCAACCTTAACAACATCCACAATTACTTAAATATAAGGTAATCACTCATTTCTTGAGTCTCCATATTATTTTACTTTATTCTTCTTCTCCATAGTTACTTGGCAAATGACAATTTTACACACAAATATATGATGAACAAAATATGATGCAACGTTACAGACTTAACTACCAAACAGTAAATAAATTCAGCTACTGCAGAGGTGTTAAATGATTTCATACACCAGGCTTTACTCATTTCATCAGCTGATCTAAGACAGCTGGGTGTGTTCTTGATTGGTTGGAACAAAAACCTGCAGTCACATGACCCTTTATGTAATAGCATGCCTTATCTTCTAACACAAATGCAACACTAAAATAAAGGGTAAATGGTTTTTGTAAAAGTTAGTAAATTACTTAGTAGTCATAAAATTTATGATTACAAGTTTTGGGCTGCTGGATGTGAAAATTCATTTTTTTTTGCAGGTGTTTATCCTCCTTCTGCACAACTTTCTTTGTCTTTATACTTACTTTATTGGAGGAAGAGCAGAAAGAGAGAATGGATGTTGAACTACTTACCTTCTATCAGCAGGGAATCTGGACAAGTATCACACAGTCAACTTATTGACATTTACAACTACAGACCTACCAGCTTATTAGAAAACTGTGAGAAACCATAAGCTATAATAAGCATTGATAACTTACTCTCATTCATAACAGCACTTTGAAGCATAAGAGGACATCTTGCATGATGAGTATATATTTTTACACATATTTTACTTTCATTTTTGTATTTCAACCTGTGTCAAATGACCATTGCAGGCCTTTTACTTGTACATTGCTTGACATGAGGTTAGTGATAAGTAAGTCCCTCCTCATAACACCAGGAAATGAAACTTAACAACAGTTTTATCAGAGAAGTTGATGAATGACCAGTCATGTGCCTTAGAGATGTGTTAACTGGAGGTTACAACACAGTAACATGGCCGCAGCATCATGGCAAATTTAGTGTGTGTTTGTGTGTAGTCCAGTGACAGGCTTAATCATTGTCAAAGGTAAAAGACAAGGATTCAGTAGCAAAGTATAGACCTGATACTAAATGCTGTCAATGTTCAGTTATGGTTTTCAAGGTTTTAAGAGCCTCAGTGAAAGAAAAAAAAAGTCTAACTATGTCTCTCTGTGTCTGTTACTTCTCCGTTCTTCCATCCTGCAGAAACACTTGTGTTCCTCTATTGAGACATATTCAAACATATTTAAGACTGGCATGTTCCTTTGCTTATTTGCTATGTTATCTCACAAGTCCATGCCTAATGAAATATCTAAAACCCAGAACAAAATCAGTTCAATCTCAACCAAAACTGTGGGTAAGTTCTTCTGAGTTTGAGTATCTGTATTGACACATGTCATGTAAGACTAATATTTGTTAGATGTAATTTAACTAATTTGAGATTAATTCAACGTCAACTCAGTAAGCAAATACAGCTCTGACATACAGAATGATCATCCCACATTAAACATACTGTGTGCTGAGCTGGACACAGACATGGTAAGATAAAGACTGCATCCTCACTGAGCCAATAAGTGCTTTCAGTAAGTCAGCAACCGCATCAACAGACTGGAATTTACCATCAGTGCACATTAGGGAACACTTCCTCTACTGTTTTGTTTTTTCTGCCTTTATCAGTCCTTTGCATGTTAATTCAGTTATAAAATGTCAGTTTATGTATCTTAGGCTCACTGTGGCTCATTTAGCTAAAGCATCACTGTGAAGAGATGCAGTCTCACAGAGATGCTAACACAGCTGTAGTCTTGTATCCACACCGATTATATTGTAACCCTTAAAGTGTGATGTGTACGACTTTAAATCCATTCTGATACAAAATGTGAAAGGAGCTCTTCAAGTCACTGGAGATCAGCTTTAATGTCTTCAGTTGTTCAGACCAGAAACTTACAGAGTCACCACATCATGTACAAAAATATTCTACAAATGAACAACCCCCCCCCCCCGCACACACAAAAAAAAGGAAGAATAAAAAAAAAACACCAATCCACCAATTACAGTCCACAGTGTCTAAAATCTCTATATAACTCTTATTAAAGAAGTACCTATTAAAATGCTCTAAAAATGAACTATGTATTAAATACAACCAACAGCACAGCACTGTATATACATATGCATGCATTAGGTCACTATAATGTTTCATTGGGTTCCACTGTGCTGGTGAAGCCCATTACATTCAGACACATTCAGTGAACATACATTGTACTCCTGCCTGAGGAAACACAACACACACATACAGTAGCCACATCCTGTTCAAAGACATTGTGCAAGAATGCACAGAGAAAAGACACACACCTGTGGCCAAAGCACATGTTTCTTCATATATATATATATATATATATATATATATATATGCTTGGGGTGACATCAGCGTGTGAAGCAGTTTTCATGGAAGTTCATACAATAGTTGGTGAGATACTTTAGTATGGACCAAAGTGGTGGGATGACTGACCACACATTGCCAGCTGTAGAGTGTGGATAAAAATTGAACAGACACTTCCAGAAACAGTGACAGTGTTTACTCTGGATCACACACACACTCTCCTGCCAACAGGTTTTATTGAAACTATCTCTGTGAGAAAGTAGTTATGATAAATACATAGCGTGTTCTGTAGATTATATATATATATATGATAGCAACATCATTTAGGATCAGCCTGAATTTACATGTATGTTTTCTGTTGCATTCTGTCAGGTACTACTGCAGTACAGAGGCAAAGTATGTCAACATGCTGGTTAGGACTCCACAGGAAGTCACATGGCATGCTGATTAACTTTAAGAATTGCATGGATTGATGTGGATTATCTTATTTATACCATGACGTTTAAAATACACTTAAGTATTGTTTAGTCATATTTTGGGGAGATACACTTTTTGACTAAAGGATCAGCTCATTCAAATTACAATAATGCATACTTGTGGCTTTGAGATATTACTCTTAGATTTCTGCCTCCACCTTAATACAAAGGAAGTGAATGGCAGGTTCTTTTGTGGTGCCCACAGCTTTGAACATTACAGTTTACAAACCAAGAGTCTAGAGCTGTGATATCTGCTCTGTGAGGCTGTACTTTATACTTGTATTGGACAAAATTAAATGTTGACCTGATGATGATGCTAAATAAAAAAATCAACAGGATCACCAAAGTTAGATTAGGTCATGCTTGGGGTGACATCAGCGTGTGAAGCAGTTTTCATGGAAGTTCATACAATAGTTGGTGAGATACTTTAGTATGGACCAAAGTGGTGGGATGACTGACCACACATTGCCAGCTGTAGAGTGTGGATAAAAATTGAACAGACACTTCCAGAAACAGTGACAGTGTTTACTCTGGATCACACACACACTCTCCTGCCAACAGGTTTTATTGAAACTATCTCTGTGAGAAAGTAGTTATGATAAATACATAGCGTGTTCTGTAGATTATCCAGAGTAACCAGGACTGCCACTGTTTCTGAAAAGAGGTATCTTTAGATTTGTTTTTTGAAGAAACCTCACAGACAAACATCTCAAAGTCTGTAAAAAATAAAATGAATCTGTGTAGATAGATCACTAAAGCTAAATAAATATATAATGCAGCTTTACAATTTGAGTGAACTGACCCTTTAAATGTAAACTCTATGTTGGTGCTATCTTTGTCAACAGTGGAATAAACGTTTCACTTCTCTAATAATGAAGAGGAGCCATAGCATTATAACAGCTGAGACCAGCAGCCTTCCAGCTATGATGATAAAGCATTCTGTCCACTGATATGCAGTCAAAGCTTTACATTCATGGAGAAGCTTTCACAAGCCAGTGGTTAGAGAGTAGAGGGAAGCAGTTCATAAGAGGAACCTGCTAACCAGCCTGATTGACAAATTGACTGAGACTGGAGTCAAAGATAAATCCACTATGATGTAATGTTACTGTCTCATTTGCTGACTGGACTTTGACTGACACCTCACCAGAGTGTGAGGTATTATCGTTATAGTCAGTGCTTGACTGTGTTCTGCTTTGCTAAGATGATTGATGGACCGATGTATTATACAGTTCTCATTTCTGCACATTAACAGTTCAGACCCTTTGATTCCTCCTTCCCTTACATTCTGCATCATTATGCCTCCAACCTGCTTTGGCAGAACTGGCTTTAACTACGCTCACGGCCCCATTAAATAAACTAGAATTTGGACTTTATAAAAACAACAAAAACTTTAAATTATCTTCATGATAAATTGGCTGACTTACACTGATGTCAACAGTACCAGCACTCTGTTGCAAAGAGGACCAGCCCAGATATGAACATGTGGTCTGAGGTGTGAATGCACACAGAATACATCTCAAGCTGCCTATCAAAAAGCTGCAAAGGAACTCATCACTGCATGGCTACATCATTACACTCAGGGGACATCTGCAATATGCAAGATTAGGGTCACATGACCATCAGGACTAAGTAAGGTAGCACAGTGCTAGCGAGCTTCTCCGCTAAAGGTAATTAAACCTTTTGAATGAAAATACATTAGCGATGTGTTCAGCACCCTTTGTTTTTTTGTATTAGTGTTTTTCCAACAGAGTGGGACTTCACAACCCTGAGTCTTTGAGACATTTTACGGCACAGGCTCGTACTGTTCTACCTTGCTTTGTTGCTGAATTTTACATACCTGGAAGGATTGTATGTATGTACGCCATTTTTGGACGTACATCATTATCATATCAAAAGACTTCAGTTTCAAGTTGAGTACAAAATACTTGCTACTATGCACACAGAACACACAGAAGTGAAACTTATTATTATGTTGTCTGCTTGACTAATCATGGGCAACAGCCCATGACTGTGTCCCTCTGTCAAATGACCCTTCCCTTGCATGTCTTAGTGGTCCTTACAGAGTATCCACATCACTTTCTTTAATCTGAACAAACTCTGTCTTACTTGCATATTGAAATATGTTCACAATACAAAGAAAGAAAAAGATAACAAGGACACTTATTAATACCTGGTGTAAATGCATAACACTGTGATCAGATGGCAATATCATGAGAGCATGTCCAGATACAGACCAAGGTGAAAACAGGCTGTATATTCTGCTCTAGATATGAATAAAACTCATAAATGGAGCAATGACAGTTCAGCTATTGTAAATTATCATGATTTGTCTAAGGTAAAGCATCACATTCAAATTCCAAAATACAAAGCAGGTTCTAAGAGCACATTTGCCATCAGCTGCTGTATTTGTACATGTATGGACAGTGAGCATGCAGGCCCTGATGACAGTGATCTCTCAGGCAGTGATGATGATCCCAGGGCCTTCACCAGGAGAAAAAGAGAGCGAGCAGACACAAATCAAGAATGTTGGAAAAACAAGATAGTGCACAGGAAAGAGAGGGGAAGGGGAAACAGAGGCATAAAAAAGGGGAAATTAAGAATCCAAGGGAAACCATGGAGATCAGGCACGACAGGAACAGGTGAAGGTGGATCAATCAGCATCCAGGGGAAGGAAGCCACAGAGAGAGGAGAAAGAAGAAGTGAAAATCAAGAAATACAAGACAGAGGGCTTTAGCAGACTGTGAGAAAAAAATGATAAAGAGTCTGGAACAAAACTGATTATAGAAGAGAAGTCTAACTAGATATTTCCTTAAAATACAAAATCAGCAGTTACATTAAAAAGAAGTAATTTATATTAATCGATACTCAGCAGGACAGCTTCATCATATTTTACAAAACTGTATTTACAACATTTTCCATTTTATTCATTGTTTCCTTTTTACCTCCATCTCAAAATGCAGGTGTTTATTGACTAAATAAAACGATGTGCACTCCCTTTTTAAGTATTGTGTTATTGGTGTCGTCGGTTGGTTCACCCAGGACTCTCGTTCTATGATACATACTCTGGTGTCTTCCAGAAGTGTCCAGGGTGAGACAGTCTGCGGTTCAGTTTGGGGAGCTTCTCCAGCATGTCTGCCAGCTGGGTGAAGGTCGGCCTGCTGTCTGCTTCGAATGACCAGCAAGCAGAAAGGATCTCCTGTTGGGACATAAGCAGGAGAATGAATACATGATAGCTACATGTTTCAACTTGAGTTTCTGTTGATATATGGGCTGTATGTTCATTTGCAAGTCATTTACAAGCTTATAACTCAACTGTGACAGCTTGAATCACCAGAAGGCAACCACCATGGCACTGATGTAAATATGTTGAATGCAGAAGTTCCTCTGAGGATGTTGGCTTCAGTACACATGAGACTGTACTGAAGTCTACAGAGCATGACAAAGATTTGTGTGAACAAACTCCTAGTTCAGGTGGAGTCTTGATAGATTCTTAACCACAAAATCAAAGATGACATCTGAATTCATTGCACTGCTATCTACCTACTGTAAAAACTGGTGTATAAGGCACAGTCTATTTTAGGGGGTGTCATGCTGGGAAAAACACTTTTCCAGTAGTTATTCATTAACTATATAAACACACATGTTTATACAGTAAAACTTTTTCAATTTACTTATTAGAAACACAATTAAAAAAACACATATTACATTTGAAACAGTGTGTGGGTTAATGGTCCAGTAATGATTTGCTTAACTGATGTTAAGAAATGTTAATAAATAAGTTAATTCATGGTCAGTTAAAAGGGCAAAGTATTTACAGTTGCAAGAAACAAGAAATGGTTATTGTTGTGTTTAACCAGAGATTTAATTTCCTTTGAAAGCTTTGAGTTGAACATGAAATGCTTTTATTTTGATAGTGAAAAACAGGAACTAGTAAAGTTAACATGCCAAGTTGTCGGCTGGAGGTCTGCTGTTTGTCGTCCTCTGTTGATATTTGTGAGAAGCAGCAAATACGCAAATAAACGCTGATTTTAAATGTTATATGTTTTCCTCATTGAAAGAAGCTCCAACTACACAACAACTGAAAGGGACCGCTATATTAGTGTTGAGTACTGAATAGAATAGATCCTTTATTGTCATTGTCACCCGTACAACTCATTTTTTTAAGTGCTCACCAGTCAGTGCATCATTCATAAATAAAATAAATTAAAAAATAAATAATTAATATTATTACTAATGAATAAAAGATAATCAATAAATACTATATATAAAAACAGCCCAAGTGTACCCACATAAGGTTACATCCTGTCATTGCACAGCCCTATTTCACAATCAGTTGTAAACAGTATTAATTAATAATTAATTAGCAGCATTGAGTGTAGTAATGGCTGTAGGATGAAAGCTGTGTTTGAATCTGTTTGTCCTTGTTTTAACTGATCTGAATCGTCTGCCTGATGGCAACAGATCAAACAGAGAGTGTCCAGGGTGAGAGGAGTCCTTTACAATGTTCTGTGCTTTTTTGATGCAACGGGAACTGTGTAGTTCTTCCAGTGTGGGGGCCGTGTTAATGACCCTGATTGTTGACTGCTGAGTGTTGTGGATTGTTTGCTTTGCTCTTATCTTGTACTGCCTGAGTCTGTATGTTTCCTGCTGTATGTTGGCTGTTTTTGTGAGAAAGTGACCTTCAATTTCCCCTCTAAGGGTGCTAATAAAGTGCTTCTTATCTTATCTTATTAACTCAGACCTTGTTCAGGTTAGGCTGAGTTTTAATTAAATATTTTAAAAGAACACAGTAACTTTACATATTTAATACAGTGTGTCCCAAAAACTCTTCATCAGAGCTGTCACTGTGCACAGATATACAGAGTCACTGTAAGTCTCACCAAGCTCACTGTCCTCAGACTCTGTGTCAGTCCCAGAGTCAAACAAAGCACCATCCTCTGTTCCATCCAGTGGAAAAACAACAAAGTTAGTGAATCTTTTATTCTTCAGATCGTACTATAAGCCACAGTGCAATAAAAGCTGCTCTTCTGTGCGGATGATCCTATCGTTATCTTTATAGTTACTGGTATAGTTATCGTTCTTAGTGTAGACGGCCTTTTACATATCTATAATCACATCCAGATCCAACCTCTCTCTGTATTTTACTCCTGTGTAGGACACACCGTTTTAACGCGTTTAAGGTGACTTTTATACATCAGTTGTTTTTACAGTAGCTGAAGTAGCCACATAACTCTAGAACCTGGAACTCAAGAGCACAAACTACTAATTGATATGCACTAAAGTAATTCAAGGTAATGAATGACTGTATGCAAGAAAGTGTGTCTTGGTAGTCACTTTTGAGTCTTTTTTTCAATTCATTTTATTTATTAATCCCTCCCCTCTGATGATATTCAGTGTTATTCTGAGATGTGAGTGAGTGGTAAACCTCTCCCTTTAGGAACCTGATCTCTATGTTTGTGTGACAGACTCACCGTGACTTCTTTGCCCAGGTTGGCATCTGCCAGCACCTGCTTGATGCCCTGGTTGCTGCCTATTAGCCAGATCTTAGCTTCCACAGGATGGTTCGTAATTGGCCAGTGTCTGACCTGCAGCTCATACCAGATTGTGCTGAAATTACACAACAGAGATCAGATTAGGGAAACATCTACATTCATATGTCATGTGCGTCTAAGAAAATATGTTTTAAGGAAATAAAGTTTCCAAAAACTGTGCAGACAGGGGCTAAAAGTCATAGAACATGTCTGGCTACATTTTTGAGCTGAGCTTGTAAGGTCAAAATAAAAAGAACTGGTGTGCTAACTTTCATAAGTAAACCTTGATTTGAAGGATTCAAACTTCATCAATAGAAACACTGACAGTGCAGTAACTACTAAACACAAAAGCCCAAAATATGAAAAACAAAATGAAGTTATAGAACTTTGTATGTTTGTTGCCAATGTAGCAATTAAAATACCACAAAAACAAGTGTCAAACAAAGTCAAACACGTTGAATTACCTACACAGGCTGTTTAGATGAAATCAATATCAATCAATACCATATAAATAATAACTCAATACCCAAAAGCGTAAACGTCAGCAGCTTCAGAGAAAGGCAGCTTGTCCTCATCAACCTCTGGGCTCATCTTCCGAACAATCTCTGGAGACAGGTAGTAGATCCAGCCTTGAGGTATCCGCAACACGTTCTTTCTTCTGAACACACACACACACACACACACAAAAACACATATAGTATAAATGCAGACAACAACCACAGCTTAGCGGAGACATTGATCCATCTTTTAGACTCTTTTTTTTTTAGATTTCACTCTTACCTGCCTTCTTGTACCACTCCAGACATCCCAAACAGGCCAAAGTCTGTGATGACCACTTTGTTTGTGTCACAGAACACATTCTTGGACTTCAGATCTTTGTGAATGATGCCCTTGGCGTGCAGATAACCCATTCCCTGTCAAAGACATAGATTTACTGAACACAAGAAACTTCAGAGAGTGTAAGATGAGCTGATATTAAGCAATTGTATTTATACCATAAAGTTCATTTGTGTAGAGCTTGTCTGCGATTACAGCATCTTTCAAATTATTATGGCATAAAAGTTTGTTTATAGAAAAATTAGACATAACCTGTTTATAGTTAGCATCATGCACTGCACCACTTGGGGTGCCAATGTCAAAAAAGGAGAGAATATTGTTCATCTAAGAGTAAGCAGCTCTAAGAAAACAGCAAAATAACCTAATCCACACCTCTAAATCTTACTGATGAACTCATTTGTTTACTCCATACACAAACAGAAATGTAAAGATCATTTGTCAGATAGATTTGGAGAGTAAAAAGCTCTAGGTTTGGTACCAACACTGATGCAGTGGTACCAAAGCTGGAAGCCTTTAATGTGATGACAAGACCACAGGAAGCTGCACACACTTACTGTGTCCAGGTATTGTTTACCAAGAAATACTCCCTGCAGATAAATCCCTCTAAAATCCCCAAATTTAGTATCCAGACATGAGATAATATCAATCTGCTAAATTTACTTTTGGAAAAGCAGTGGATTTCAAAAAAAGTTGAAATATTCAGTCTTTTCAAATCATCATAAAAATAATGATATGAAGTTACTGTGATACATTTCTTATGCGTGGATAACACAAATGACCCAATTATACTATGTAGTGTATAGGCGTATCAGGTAGTTGTACACAATGTGCATCAGTGTGTAGTGTTTCATATAGTGGCAGAAATCATCATGTATGCTAAATGACATGATTGTGATTATGATGCTGCTAGTTATTATGTTCATCTCACACAGTTAAGCTGCTTACCTTTACAATCTCCTGTGCAATCTGTCGGGTTTTATTGATGTCTAACAGGTGACCTCTTTCTCTTACAACAGAGTATAAAGTCACACCTTTACAGAAACTGCAGAGGAAACACATACAGTGCTGTTACTACAACATCAACCAATCACATGCAGAGAAAAAGCATCTAGGTAACAGCTTCAGATTTAAAAAGTGATGCTACAATTGTTCTTGAAGTGGAAATAGAGGAACAATATGAATCATGTCTACCTTGTGATGATGGCGAGGTGAGGCGGAGCCATGCATGCGCCCATGAACAGGACAACGTTCTCATGCCTGGTCTGCCTGTAGTTCATCACCTCTTTCTTGAAGAGCTTCAGGTGATCCTGGTTGTTGCCGTCTATCTCCAGAAGGCGAATGGCCACCTCGCCGTGCCAGCGACCCTTGTGCACTTTCCCCCAGCGACCCTGCAGAGCCAAGCAGCTGTGTTAGTTGTGAAGGCTGAAGGCGATCTTTGAGAAATCAGCCTTTTGTTTTCATGAGATAATGAGATAAATCAACTTGTGATCATGAGAAATTACTCTTGATTTCCAAATGAAAGCAATAAAAATAATTGCAAGCACAGCCATTCTGGACTTCTCTAGCTTTTACTGTAAAGGAATAACTTTGCTCCTGAAAGGTCAATTTTCCAGTAATATCCGACATTTTTTCTATTACAAAACTAAATTGCAAAACGGTTACACCCTTATTTCTCAACTTCTATCGATTCTATAACTCTCAGCATTCTGGTTTTCCTCTACCACAGTGGGAGGGATCTCAAACATTTGTGCACATCCCACGTTGCTGATGGGTGTCATACTAAGGGTGCTTTAAAAATCATTTAAATACCCTCCACACAGGCCACAGATTTCAGCAGAGAAATACTGTTTGAGAAGTATGACATCACTGTCTTCACCTTGCCGATAAGCTCTCCAAGCTGCAGCTGCTCATATGGGATGTCCCACTCCTGCAGGTAGACACTGGTCTGGCTGACTTTGCGAGTGATGGGACCCCTCCAGCGGCCAGCATCTGAACGACGGCAGATAGGAGAAGAGGGCAGGTCCTCCAGTCCGTCCTCGTCACACTCCTCAGTCTTTTCTGTGCTACGCCGGTCAGCTGCTTCCTCAGCTGGGTAGTCTTCCTCTGCCTCCTCGTCCTGGTTCATGATGGATTTTAGTAAAAACCAGGTTCAAACAGGTGGAGTTCAGAAGTCTGAGTCAGCTAAGTCTTTTATTACAAACTGTGTCAAGTAATGTAAAAAACATTTAAAGCACAGGAAGTGTTGAATGATTAAGACGCTGCACATTTTGTATCATTTACTTATTGTTCCATATATTAACTATTGTGCAGATATTGATTGAATTGAATAATTTAAAGTCCATGTAAAGTAAGAATAAATATGTGTTCTGAGTTTGACATACCACAGAAAAGTGTGTTGTTAACCACCCTGCCAAATTTGAATGATTAAAAAAATCGCCAAATATATGAAATTAGGCTTCAAATTTGTGTAAAAATCAGCCTCTTTCTCTGCTCCCAAACGCTGTGGGAGTGCCCGCCAAGTCCGCTGAAACCCCGTCCCCTACCAAGTGTCACCTGTCAATCAAAGTCAGCACCTCTACCAGAAACATGGACGCTACGTCTGAGAGCTTTCTGCTGCTAACTCAGCTGCTAGCTCGGCAGCTAACTCGGTGGCTAACTCGGCGGCTAACTGGCTAACTGTAGACTGTAGTAGTAGTAGTGTGTGCTGAATGTATTTATACCTTTACAGCAGCAGGGGCAGGTTTATGCTAATCATGCTATGATTAGCATGATTATGTTATGTGATTGATGATTTAACCATCACACCTTCTTTTTAATTTGATCCTATTTGTCAAATGACAGATATTGAATTTCCTACATATTGCCAATGACAATATTCAACTGATCATGTTCACAGCCTATAAAAATTCACCACCAGAAAATATACAAAGCATGTTTGCTACCAGAGCAAATCATTACAACACATGCAACAGGTTGATACATTTCAGTAAAAACATGGAGCAGCCTGGAAACTGCATTAAAACTGTGTCATGAGTACAAATGATGATGAGTACAAAGACATTTTGTGAAAAAGAAATAACATATTTAAATCCTGTTAGGATCCTGATCACTGTATATAAAAGTCTATATATAGTTAAAATGGGTGGATGTCATAAGCATTCTAGTATTTCAAGAGATTGTTGAGTTCATGATTAGAAGAAATGATGCATTGGATGCTTTGTTCTATGTTATGTATGTTCATGATAATGCTTTGTATGTGTAAATGGTCTGAATATGATATTGGTACATGTGCTTTCATATGTTTTCTAATAGATCCGACTAAACTAGTGAAATAAAAAACAATGTCTTTTACTGTCACATTACTTTTATCAAGATTACATGCATAGTTTTACTCTGAGGAAAATAACTTTAACTGTCAAAAATACAACTCTTATCTCCAAAAGCAGACACTGAGAGAAAACAGACAGCATAGTTAAGCACTTAAATGATCTTTGTCTGTAAAGCACTACACTGAGATTATAAAATGACCGTTAAAATGTGTTTGGGCTCATGAGAAAAAGATGATGAAATACTGATTTATGTCACTTCTTGTGTAACTTTGTGTCAGTGAGCGTTACTGTTAAACTGCCGGTACTCACGCGTCTTTGCTCTGCTGCTGTTAGCTGCATCTCAGTGACAGCCGCCTGTGACACTCTGACAGAAAACAAGAAACAGGATTATTAAACTCAAAAAAGTGACTGTATCACATGGAAGAGTGTAACATGCCTTCTATATCAATGTTACAGTCTCTTACCCAGACTCATAGTAGCTGCTAGAAGGTTGACCAGCAGTGTATGTGGAAGCAGGAACATCTGTGGGAGAGTGTAACTTTAACAACCCTGAGCTACAATCATTCAAAAATGCTACATATATACGTAACATGCCTGTTTTTACCCTGTAGAACACTTCTTTAAGACCTTACCTCAAATAAAAGGTTTAGAAAACTTTCATGTTGATGGAAATCCTGTAAAAATGCTTTATTTATATATGCACAGCTTTATTTCAACAATTTTTAAAGATTACGGTAGTTATCTTTAAAAAAGTCTTGATATGTTGAGACGGATGAGTCATAATAATAATAATAATAATAATAATAATAATGATAATAATAATAATAATGTCCGTTTTTTAAGATTTTTTTTTTTGCTTTTATTTTACAGTGGGTGGAACAGAGGCCGACAGGAAACCAGGAGAAAGAGAGAGAGAGAGAAGGGGGGGATGACCAGGGACGCTGCCTTTATGTCGCATATGCCTTAACCACTCAGCTACCAAGGCACTCCAATAATATCATTAATTTTAATAAAAAATCATATATTTCATCTCAACATCCTCAGAACCTGGAGAGAATGTGTTTATTGGTCAAATCTGTAACTTCAGGTCTTCTGACACATAACCACACTGTTCTCACCTGCTTAAAGAAAATATTCTAATATATCAATTTTCTCTTCAAAATGTAAAAGCTTCACTCTTTATTCTTGACAAGGTACAACTTTTTTCCTGATAAAAATGATGACATAATTGATCATGATATTATCACTACTTCTTACATTGCAACTTTGTGAAGAAACAGTGCTTAAACATACTAAATATCAACATTAAATACCAAAACTAAAATAATGAATAATCAAATACAAATTCTGTCTTTAAATGTCACATATTCATTTGAAATGCCTATTTGATACGTTTGTCATTGTGGAGAACACTGGTCCTGTTTGACATTCTGCTTTCTGTGAGAGAGTAGGCACAAAGTAGTCCTGTAGCAGCTAATATGCAAAGTTCAATGTTCACACCTACACTCAATTCAACATTTACAGTGTAATACGTTTCAAAGTATGCTTCAGGCCAAACACACTACTGTGAAGAACCTGTACCAGTAGGCCAGTGACAGGGTGCTGACCTGGGAAGTGGAAGCGGTGGTCCCGGGACTGTGGTGACGGGTTGGGTGGGGGGGTGGCGCTGACACTCGGGGGGTTGCTCTGCTGGAAATGTGCTGGGGAGGAAGGTGTGGAGGAGGTGGCTGATGATGGGTTACTGCTGGAGTCCAGTTGGTTTAAAGTGGGGGGAGGTTCCTGTTAACACACACACACACACACACACACACACACACACACACACACATGCACACAGACAGAATTCTATTGTTATAATAGTGTAATCTTGCTGGTCTTTACCTGAACTGTCACCTTATGAATAGAAAATACAGCAGATCAGAAACATGTACGTACCCTTTTGGTTAGTGCCTTTGGTAAAGTGCCAAACTGCACTGGGATCTCTGCTGAATGATCAATACGATTATTGATATCTGATGGCACTGATTCTGCCCTGCGCATCCTTGGCACTGCAAGTCAGATTAAAACACGAGTTCATTTGACATCACATGTAGAAATAACCGGTGATGACATTATCTGAGTGTATCTGTCAGTAATAACATAGTCAGCTGTCTTTACACAAGCAAATCAACAAAACCACAGTGCTATAATTAGCAGCTCAATACATAATAAACAGTAACATTAGAAAACAAGGAACACAACATTATCATCATACTCATCATCATCATCATGTACATCCACCTATTACTTATTTATTTAGTTCATTAGTTATTTTGGCTGTTGTTTGGCTGTTTTGTGGTTTGTTTTCGATTGTGTATATGGTGTTGTATATATGTGTTCATGTTCAATGTTGTAATATGTGAATGTTGCTCTCCTGATGACTTTTGTTTTGCTGTATAAAAATAAAATTTAAAAAAAGTTATAAATGAAGTATCTAATCATTAATTGCAAGTTTATAAGATTATATAAGATTTATAATCATAAACTTTCCTGTAATGTCAGCTTTAAGAATCATTCTTGTTTGTTTGTTTGTTTGTTGTTTCTATAGTGCAGGTTATTGTGTACAGTCATGTGTGGATACCAATGATGTAAGCTAGTTTTAGTGGAATTGTACTGGGTTTGTAGTCTTTTCACCCTAACCCTACTCCACAGCCTGTGTAGGAACCAGTTTCACACTAGTGTTTAAGGACTAAATAACTGCAGCAACTGTCAACTGTGATCACCCCAAACATCTAAACTGTCACTTTCAATGTGAATGTGTTCAGCTCCACTCTGACTGCAGTAATAGTGGCGTTGCTACAAAACACAACACATCACTCTGTAGGTATTACTGACTTACTTGACGCACCCAAAATCTTCCAGAGGTATCCTGAGCTGACATGCCCATACAGGTATTAGCCCAACCTTTTATGTACACTCAAGGCAAATAGCATGTTCACATTGAATGTTTACGTGACGATGATGAGTGTTACAGTCTTACATGTGAGAAATGAGATCCGACACGAGGGAGCATCTTTGGTACATTTATTGTGGCACTTTAACCTGTGAAGAGAAGAGTATGACACACCATGATGAGATCATAAGAAGTAATACTATAATCAAACATAAAGGGGGGGTTATATTTACAGTGACTTACTTGCAGTGTTTACACTTGACACCAAACATCATGCTCTTGCGACACACTTGGCACGTCTGTGAGAGCCAGGACTTGGTTGAAAACCTTAAAGGACGGAGAAAAAAAGGAAACATTTCTTCATAATGCTTCGTTATCATCTGATGTTTAGTGACGAATAAAGCTAAGGGAGACTGATGTGTTATTTTCAAATGTAAAATTTAGTGATTGTACATACACACAATGGGAAGTATTAAAAGTAATGTATATTAAATAAGAAATGTTCAATACAGTCCATGACAGAACCTGCAGTATACTCATCATATATGTTATTCATGCTGTAGAGGATTACCATTTGTGTAAAGTTTGTCCTGTAGGTGTGCTGGGAGTCATTCATATATAATTTCATATATTTTGTGTGCAAGTACAAATTAGTCTTCATCTTGTTTGGCACATGACCAACAACACGTCAAATCAGCAAGCATTTCAGCCAGTATGTCAGTACAGTGAGAGTCTGTCAAATCACAGTGTGTATGTATCCTTGAAGGCACTTCTTCTATTATTAACATTTAGCCAAATAAGTAAAGTGTTTGAATATTTTTCTTTTTTTCTTTTTTACATCAGCTGGCAGTTGTCTCTGTTTCTCTTTTTCTGTTTTTTGGCATGTTACTGCCACCAACTGTCTCTCAGTGGAAAAGTATGAAATCATTAACAGTAATGTGTGGTGTGTCTTGCTTAAAACACAAACAAAGCAGTGACCAAACTCCACAATGTACCTTTAAAGAGGGAAATCAGCAGATACTCATATCATAATGAATAGTCAAAAAACATGATCAGGACATACAGTTTGTGACCGCTTCATTAAAGAATGAGAGAAAAGTCCTTGTGGTGCTCATCATGGAAAAAATTGAACATTAGATTCGTCAACTTTCCTGTGTACAAGTGGACATGCTGACCTGATGGCGGCCCTCCAGAGAGAACATGAACTACAACAGACACTGTCTGAAAGGATGTTACACTAACCTAAAACTCTGCTTGATCTAGACTGAGCCACACAAGATAGAGAGGCACAGAAGCTATCCAAATTATTTTCATATGGCAGCTATTTCAGTCATCTAGATGCTGAGCCTAAGACTAAAACATTCACTGTCTAGTAAGAAAAACAGTAAGTCAGACTGAGCTCTGCATTGTTCAAATTCCTGGATTCTCAAAACAGAGCATTCCCCCTAGACCCACGCAGCCACTCCACAGTGATGTTTATCACAGTTTGAAGTTTGGACAGACTTCTCTCACATTCACAAAGTCTGTCCCAGGGAGCTAACAGGAAACCACAGCAATGATAGTGAACTCTGAATCAGCTGCAAAACACTTCAAGTATGTGGAGTTGCTACTTATATGAGCAGCAAACAAACAGTGAGTTAACCCCTGTACATCTGTAAAATGCATTAAAGGGTCACTCCAGTGATTTTCCACTTAAAGGTCAGCGTACTGTCATGCTTCATGCTAAATGTGCTGTGGAAACAGTTGTGTAACGTCTTCTGTGGCTCTGGGAGAGCTTTGTCAAGTCTGAGAAAATAACCCTGGTGATGACACAGGGGTTGATGGAATCATCAGGTGCTGGGTTTTGGATTATAACAAATTTAAGACAGAAAGCCTGAGTTACAAAAATGAAGCAATGGAGTTCAGATTCAAATGTTGGCGCTTTCCACAAAGGGAGAGTTGAAAAAGAAAATATGCTACTGGTTGTTTGAAGAGAAGGTAGGATGCAGGGACTTCATGTCAGGGTGTCTGCCTCTGCTGCTTCAACTTTCACCATTCTTTCTTAAAGGACAAATGTGGTGTTATTCTATGTTTATCTGACATCAAATCCCATTAAGAGACCAAAACCAACAAGGTGTTAGTACATCTTTCAATATTTTCAAAGCCCATTGGTTCCAACTGAAGATATGAATGTTTAAAAGGAAATTTCCACTCTGGTTTGAATAAATATGGCTGAATATTCAAGGCAGAAACACACTCAAAACACTGTAAAATGGGTTAGGGTTAGGGATAGGGTTAGGGTTAGGGTCCATCAACTTCAGCACTCATATTTTGGGATGCTGCTTTCACTGTTATACAAGCAAAGACAGCAAGGAAGTTTGGTTTTTGAGTGGCATCTAGAGCTCACCCCCTGACTACCCAGAGACGAGCTGAAATAGCCTGTAGTTCGTCAATGACCCCAACTACATCACTGTACAAGTCAACTGTACATCATCATCAACTGCAGACGTTTTTTCACACTTTAACCCTAATTCTGATAGATAGAGATAAGGTTGAAAATTGGGGAAACAGTCCTTTAAAATCCTCAAACATACATACTTTAGTTTTAGGAACTCCTTCCAACTTCCTAAAACAGCTGTAGTTTTTACGAAACATCACTCAAGCACGAGTATATTATATTTGTTGGGGACTATTTTCAGTGGAGGATGAATACCCATTTGGTGCTCTAGTGAGTATTTCTGGCAGCTGGAGAGAAATTGGAGTGTGTGTGGGACTGATTTTGAAACTAAACTACACAGGTGCACTCTTATAATTCCAACTTTCCAGCTTTGAGGTTCATCGTAAATGATGAAATACATTTTATCATTCTTATTCACCTTGTTAATGAGCTACGTTTCACACACAGCCCACACTTACTAAGCAAAGCAACACATTAACCACAGTGTCCACAGCCTGACGCATGCTAACAGTCATTTTTTCCTATGTGGCCTTTTAATCCATCCGGTGCAGTGTTGCTAAAGGACATGACAGTAACTGACCTGTGTGTTATAGCCAGACCGATGTCTCTCCTCATTGTCTGAGGTGAACTCCTGTGTACAGCCTGGTCTGTGAAGAAGATGACAAAATGATCAAACACACAACAAGAGAGTGTGGAATCACAGAAACAGAGGGCTCGTATCTTGTAGGAACTCACTGTCCAGCAGGGTGGGGGTGCCAGGCAACATGTATGTGGCAGAGGTAGGGACAGGGCCGGGAGTCCGGGCAGACAGTAGGGGTGACCGCAGGGTTGAGTCCTCAGAACTGTTCCCACAGCCATTGATCTGAATACTAGCCAGTACTTTGTTCTTCTTACACACCCTGCAAAGACAGAAAGTAACTCATCAAACTACTTCCTCAGATACAGACGTCCACTCTAGTAATTTGATGTTAATAGTGTATCTAGTGTTCTGAGTTTGACATACCACAGAAAAGTGTGTTGTTAAATTTGAATGATTAAAAAAATCGCCAAATATATGAAATTAGGCTTCAAAGTTGTGTAAAAAGCAGCCTTTCTCTGCTGCCAAACACTGTGGGAGTGCCCGCCGAGTTTGCTGAAACCCCGCCCCCTACCAAATGTCACCTGTCAATCAAAGTCACCATCTCTACCAGAAACATGGACGCTATGTGTGAGAGCTTTCTGCTGCTAACTCAGCTGCTGGCTCGGCAGCTAACTCGGCGGCTAATTCAGCTAACTGGCTAACTGTAGACTGAATGTATTTATACCTCTACAGCAGCAGGGATGGGTTTATGCTAACGCAGCAGTGATTTTCAGACCCGCCCACTAAATCCTGAACACAGAAATCTACACCTACTTACACAAGACAAAAAGTCATAGTCCTGGTTATGGTGCCTCGAAACTGTACTGGACAGTGTAAATAACTGTACATATTTTGTATATGTATTCGTATAGTCTTATATAGAATCTCTCCTTAAACTAGTGTGTTAATTCACACTACACATTTGAATCCTTTCTGCGGATCACAACCTGTGGCTCTCATGCTCACACTGAACAGATCAAATGAGCGCCCAATTAACAATGCTCATACTGATCACAAGCATGGAGCCCTAGGTTGGTTTTGTCCAGTGACAATTCTAATAAAGTTCACTCACAAAAAATAGGACTTCATTCTTAATAGTGTTGATAAAGAGAGAGAAAGACAACGTTACTTTTTGCTTTTCTACTATGAATACTGTTCATATTGTGACTAGTTAGTCTCTGCACCAATTCATATTCACAAAACTCTCCATCAGTCATTAATAAATAAAATAAACTAATATTATTATTATTATTATTATTATTATTATTATTATTATTATAAATGGTTGATTAGTCCTTAATGAAGCGTGTATCATATTTTATTTATGGAAATAAAATAATAATATAATAAAATACATTTACAATCACTATTTTATGGTTCAGGAGAACTTTTGATAGAATATGAAGTATACAGCAACATGATTGAATGCTGATGACCTTTACAAAAATGTGCATCAGCTGCACAAAAATTAAAATATGATGCATTTTATTTCAATTTTTGTATATTCAGTGTACACATTAGAAATGTGGATAGGGTGTTTTTACAGTGCTCAAATGTAAAAATGGGTCAGATTTTACCCTGAATAGTATGTCGACCCAAATTTCTGAAGTGCCAGATACCAACTGCACATCACACCACATCCAATCTGACAGAAAACCGGTTCTAAAATGAGTCAGGATCGACCAATGTGGTGGTAAAATTGTGCTGAGTCTGTACAGTTTTGAGTCTTTAAAGGAATAGCTAAAACATTTTCGGAACTAGTTTTATTCATACAAGTAGAGAACCGTTTCACTCCTGTTTAGTTGTTCTAACAGACACATTTGAGCAGAGGTGAAGTGTGATATTTACCAGCTGAAAGATAGCACAAAGTTTATTATAAACTGAAAGTAAACTGTGATCTACCGTCTTCACCATAAAGAGCTGACTGCAGTAACAACCCTATCACCCACTTGTTAGTAGCAGACTCCTCGATGCGGTTGGCCAGTTGTGATTCTTGACTCTTGCTTCTCGTCAGTGCAATGTTAGGAAGGAGCTGCAGCAGCTTGCGGGAAGCCAGAGGAGGAGTGTGGGAGGGCTTGGCAGTGCATGTCTTTGAGGCTCGGGTGACTGGCGGAGTGCTCAGCTCCGGTGAGAAGGCATCGGTCATTTCCTCGACTGGTATGGAAGGTCTGCGGTCATCTGAACAGGGGACCACTGATATGGAGATGGAGCGGCCGTGGCTGGTGGGGTGAAGGGGGGTAAGGGGACCGATGGTGGAGAAGGTATCATTGTTCCTTTGGGATTCAATGCTACAAGAGTCTGTGTCTGGCCTCAGGTCACGTCCTACAGTTAAAGAGGAAAGCAAGGAAAGCACACACTGTCATACATAACCAAAACATGAGCGTCAAGTCTGAAATATGATCTATTTGATTACATTACTTGTGTCATATCAATCAAAATAATCTACTATAATCCAATCTGAATTATTATGCAGTTAACTGATTATTGTCTGTAGAATGCAACAACCTAGTCTGTCGGTAAACCTGATTATAATCAAACCTGTGTGATGCACACTATTATATAATATAGTAGATATAGTACAATAAAGAGTCAGTGTACCAGTATAAACTGAAATTAATTCTGTACTTAAACTAAATATCTTTAACGTTAAGTGTTGAAGTTCATCCCCCACACTAGAAATACAGTTTTTACAAAGCTATCCTAACCAAAGCACCACTTCTTTTCCAGGGCTTTCAACAGTACCACATGGTCTTTATCATTGTAATTATTGTAATTTTATTTATGGAATTGGGGTTATTTTGTCAAACTACTACTTAAATGCCAGTGTTTTATCTACATGTCACAACATTTAACTCACATTTGTATTGTGTTTAAAGGTATTGCTGAAATGTTACATGTCCGACCTCCTCAGATCCTCTGTCTTTAATAATTCAATATCATTTATTGCATTTCTATTTATTTATTGTATTTTGTGTTTTTTTATGAATGACACTAATAACTTCCTGCTCTCTGGCTCACCTGTTTCAGTAGCACTCTTCAGACAGGAGAGGGCGGCCGTGAGGCGAGATCGATCCTCTGAGTTGGAGCCCAAGCGTCTCATCGTGTCCTGCAGCTCAGAGCTGGACATCTGCAGCAACTTGTCCACTGAGAGCTTCCCTGCTGCAGCCTGCAGGGGACAAGAAGACATCACTTTCAGGACAGGACTAAACTGGAGCAAGCTGAGTCTGTCTATCTTTAAAGTAGGTTTCTTCTTTGTCTGTGATGATAATTGTCTTCTACACTGCACTCAAAGAATCTCAAGAATCATAAAGACATATTCCACTCATAGAGTACAGGTAGACTTTCACCAAGACATAAAGACATAAAGACATTTATGTCTGCTTTATAACTACAGCCTCAACAATTATCTCTGACACAAAAATAAAGCATCAAGCATTTTCTTTTATCCATCTCTCTCAGCTTAGAGTCAGTCTCCACTCAAAAATGTGTTTGTCCTCTGGTTCCTTCAATTGGATGTTATTCTCATGATATATGTGCAGTTTGTTTGAGTTCAAGGTGTGACATCACAACTGTTCAACTGACACGAGTGTAATTTGGAAACATGAAACTTCCACTGACCAAACACTGAGAATGGACTTCACAGTGAAGCAGGAGACATATTGAACTTGAAACTTGAACGAAAAATAGTAAGAAAAAAACATTAGACACAAATGATCACTGAAACAAGAGTATTTAGACATATTCAAAACATGTCTGGAGGGGATCTGCAGATATACATTAGTGATAAATTGCACAGGAATGTATATTTACATATCTAACATATGTATTCCACACAACAACAACTACATTTTTAATTTGATTTTTATATGAATGGTGTGCCGACAATGATGGAACACAGTTTCCATTAGTACGTGTAATTCTGTCGATCTGGTCACTTCTGACAGACATCCAGTGTGTATGAGTGTAGTAACGAGCTTACAAGATGCTGAGCCATTTGGTTAACTTTCATTCATTCATTCATTCTTTCATTCATTCACACACTTGACATTGACATCACATCAGTGTTACTGAACACTTTCAGGATGATGTTAGATGTAGCATCTATAGAAAGGAGCACTGGCAGTTGAAGCAACAATTAGTGGATCAACAGAAAATGAATCAACTTTTGATAATCAATTAGAAAAAATAAAAACTGCAATAATTATCAGAATATCTATCTGGTTTCTGTAGTCCTCTATGACAGTATGCTGAGAACAATTTAGGTTGCAGTTTTGAGCTTTGTGAATGCCAAGCTTTCTATCTCTGTTCCACCTAAACGCCATACAGTAGCATCCACACTTCACAGAGTCTCCAGTGCCACAGCTGAAGATTCAGATCTATTGAGATGTCAGACTATTTCTTTGTAGGCAGCAGGACAAGTTTCAACAAAGTTCTTGCAAGTGGAGGAGGGAAGGTATTCTGTTAAAAGTTGGGTCATCTGACAGCTGGATTTCTAGAACATGGAACTGTCAACAGACAGATTCAGCAGGAATAAAAAGAAAATCCAGGCCGTCACAGAGGAATGACTGCCTCATATGGAAGCAAAAGCACAAACAGTACTATAGCGTCACATTCAAGTGAAGAATTTGTTGTTTATAGGATGATGAAATAAACTCACTTGTGGGTCTGTACAATCAAATTAAAAACCAGTTCACGTCCACTGTCGTAGTCTTTTCTGGACTGTGGTGAAATGCCAGACTGATTCCTGGAATCTGTTGGCAAACTGTGAAAACAGGGTTTACTGTGTGCTGCTTCTATTTTACTGGAATGTGTTTTCTGAGCCTTTGGCGTGCATGTGTGTGTGTGTGTGTGTGTGTGTGTGTGTGTGTGTGTGTGTGTGTGTGTGTGTGTGTGTCTACGTGTTTAATGAGGTGAATGGAGAAGAGGGAGGGCTTGGCTTAATCTCCTGGCAACTGTCTGTTTCCTGCATTGCGTCCATGTTAAGTGAATTTGACAGACTGGGATAACAATAGGCTCATTATTTGTTAGTGATGTATCTGACAGACAGTGCTGGGACTGAATTGTGGACTCTGGGCTTCCAACTATTTTTGGATAGGTTTGATTTAATCAAGTCTATCCTAATACAATACTCACATGCTACAGTGATGTTAATGTAGACGTGTTGCCAGGACAACATCTGACTAACTCAGATCAGGACCATGAAACTATTGAAGACACCAAGCGCATACTGCTGGCAATATTTCTTAGAGTTTGCTGGTTTAATGATGAACAGTGTATAATGTTTAACCACATATAGAACACATGAGCAGGATGAATGATTACAACAACCAATGACGCCTTTAATGTGAGCACTGTACTTAGATGGATGGTTAATACTTATATTAATATTAATTAGAGGCTATCATACATTCAAATGTGAGTGTAACACCACCATGTGTGATCAGGGTCCAGCATTCCTAACTACCAAGTCATTTTGTGACTTTGGTGATCTCTTGTGGCACCATCAGGTTAACATCTTAATCATGTCCAAACTACATGTGAAACTAAGTAAATAACTCCTATCAGCCTCAGCTGCACTTTGTGATGGATGGATGGATGGATGGATGGATGGATGGATGGATAGATGATGGATGGATGGAAGGATGGAAGGATGGAAGGATGGGTGGATGGATGGATGGATGGAAGGATGGATGGATGGATGGATGGATGGATGGATGGAAGGAAGGATGGAAGGATGGATGGTGTTATGACTGGTCATATTTTTGTTTTGGTCTGTTTGTGTGCCCTGTTTCTTTTGGTTCTTTTCTTAACAGGCAAATAGCTGTGTGCCGTCGCGATGCTGTGATTGGTTAAGGAGGTTTGCATCCTGGCCTGCGATTGGCTGCAGCTGGGAGGGGCCAGCTATAAAACAGCCAAGATGGCGGCTGTCTGGTGGCAACAGGCAGCGGGCAGCAGGCAAATCCCCGTCCTCCTCCTCTCCCAACCGGCCACACTTTTGTTTCTGTCTTGGTTTCTTTGAAAGTAGATATGGGTTGCATAGTTTATGTTGAATAGTAAGGGTGGACTGCCAGTTTTAGTTAATCTTGTTTTCTCCTGTTTATTTAGGCAGGGAGCTAAGTTCTTGTCATTTGTTTTCTTAGAGTAAGTTTCTTAATTTTCAGATAGGATTGTTTTGTTTGTTATTTTGGCCTTGGTCCACTCTGAAGTTTGATTTTGTATTCTATTTATATCTATACATTCATTATTTAATTTGTGTAAATAAATATTTTCCTTATACACAATTATTCGCCTGTGGCTATTTGGGAATTGAGGAAGATGGGGCCAAATCAAGTTATGCCCTAGGCACCCCTAGACTGGGGCGTAACATGAATGGATGGAAGGATGGATGGATGGATGGATGGATGGATGGATGGATGATGGATGGATGCATGGATGGATGGATGGATGGATGGATGGATTGTATTTGTCATTCAGATTATACACCAAACAGTGCACATCAGATGGCTCAAAATAGTGCAGAATGTTAAAAAAAAAAAGAAAAGAAAAGAAGAATGCTGAATATTAAAAAATAAATTAAAAAATTAAAAAAAGATGTATAATAAAGTAAAGTACAGTATGTAGGTTGCGGGGGGGGGGGGGACATTTCTTTAGAAATGTCACACATACAGTTCAGGAAGAACAAAGTACTTAGCATGAGCCATATTAGTCATTGTAAGTAATATAGTGTTAAACACACCCTGTACACAGAGAGAGGAGTGAAACACAAGCAAGATAAATCTGCTTTGAGATAAGATACAAGCATGCATTACAACATGTAAGAGTGTTGACTGACAAAAAGCCAGATATCTCAGTGAGGTTCAAGTAATAAATATCATTGAATGGTTGTATATGACATATATTGCCCACTAAGTCAGCTAGAAGTAAACATGGTGGTTAGGGAGGACTTTTAGTCAAACCCAATGTATCATACTCTGTTTTCTTTTCATCATGGCAGAGAAGTTCCCAAATCTGTCTCACTTAAGATGTATAAAATTCAAGAGATGCATGTCCTCACTGGACCCCAGAACCCTCAGAAGAGGAGGAGATGATTTGTGGTTTATTTGAGGGATGTGAAGAGGCTCATACTGGGAATATCTAACTGCACAACAACCAAAGTGGTTGCACAAGAACTGTGTTTCCAAATTCATGTGGAGTCATGGCTACGGCCAGAGGGAATTCCAAGAAAAAAAGAGTTGTTTTGATGAATTGTGATTTACATCCTCAGTCTACACTAGTGCTCGTCATCATTTATCCAAAGATTTTTAAGACCATTTCTTCAAAATCCCTACAACATTTACCACAAGTTAATAGTCACTGTCACAAGTCATCTCTTACTGTGAAAATGGATTTGTAACCGTGTTGATGTAACATATCTGTAAATTCCAGGAATGAACAATGGGAACAAAGATTACATTTTCCATTGAGTCTCACACATGAACCTGAGGAAATGGGTAAACTTCCTGGAAAGCAGCCAATTTTAAAACCTGTTTGAGTTTAATTCAGACCTTCAGGATGAAAGCTGGCAGCTGCATCCAAGCACAAAAATATCTACAGTCAACTTGGACAGTTTCCAGGATTACCTGAATGATTCAGGAAATATTTACCTGATCACAACTAACTGCTGATAAAGTGAAAACCTGAAACCTGAGTCAAAGTCTTTCTATGTCTAAACATGTCGGGCTAATTTAGCGAATTCTGATTTTAAAAGTAAGAAAAACTCTCAAACTGCAATTCAATCAATAATACTATTATCTAACTGATGTTCTGTGACACACGTGAGTCATATATTAGACATATTATATATTCTAATAACTCTTTATTTTTAAACTCATTTTCATTCAATTATTTTAGCATTGGCATTTTCCTGTAAAGACTCCAATCCAAACTTATTCCATCACAAAATAAAGATCGTCTGGTTAAGACATAATTCCATACAGTGTTCCACATGGAGAAAAAGAATTACATTTCTAATTTTAGGATATGTAAGTGTTAAAATAAGTGTTAAATGTAATTTTGCTTGATGGTTGTCATAAACCCAGCATGTATAACCATGAACATCACTGAAAAGATTGCTTTCAAATGCATGACGTCATCAAAGCCTCAGTATTATGATATGTGAATTATACTAAACTCATTTGCTGGCACATAGTAATGTACGTAAGTAAGTAGCCATACAATATCAGTATTATCTAATTGCCTGTTATTACTGAAGCAATTATGCCTTCAATGGAGAGGCAGTAAGAGAGGAATACAAGCCTGTTTCCCTTTACTAAATGATGATGAATTACTACCACTGAACATAATAAAAAATTTTTTAAAAGATCATAAAATGTATCAATTTTAATCACCGTGATTAGCATAAACCCGCCCCTGCTGCTGTAGAGGTATAAATACATTCAGCACACACTACTACTACTACAGTCTACAGTTAGCTGAGTTAGCTGCCGAGTTAGCACCTGAGTTAGCAGCAGAAAGCTCTCACACCTAGAGTCTATGTTTCTGGTAGAGGTGGGGACTTTGATTGACAGGTGACACTCGGTAGGGGACGAGGTTTCAGCAAACTCGGCGGGCACTCCCACAGCGTTTGGTAGCAGAGAAAGAGGCTGAATTTTACACAACTTTGAAGCCTAATTTCATATATTTGGCGATTTTTTTAATCATTCAAATTTGGCAGGGTGGTTAACAACACACTTTTCTGTGGTATGTCAAACTCAGAACACATATTTATTCTTATTTTACAGGGACTTTAAGGTTTTTTTTCTTCATGGCTAATCAAGGCTAATTAAAATAGATTTGAACAGATGAAAGACAAGAATGCCACAATGAGAAGCCGTTGAAATGCAGAATGTCCTCAGAGGTTCATCCACCTTTAAGAAAAGTGGGTGTAACTTGTCTTGCCGGCTGCAGACAGATTCTTTTGAAACTAAGTGGCTGCATGAAGGAACAATTTAGGATAAATAAGTTTTAGCTGTAAATAAGAAGAAGTCCCAGAGTATAAACTTACTAACTGCATCTGAACCAGTGACTGCAGTTACATGAGCAACAATACTAAAATAAGCAAAACATCTTGTTGACACAAAACCAGGTTAGTTGCTTATTTTAGCTTGTTTTCAGCTGTCTTGTGCTTCATGAAAAACTGGTGTTGTCCACCCTTGTGTTTGAATCTAATTAAGGTTGGAAAGCCATGGGTTTCCCATCATACACTGAGCTTTCACTGTCAGCAGAGAGCGACTGCAGCTCATGGTTCTGGATTTTTGATAGCTGCTTCCATTTTGGATCTGGTTTCCAGTTGGTAAAATACCTGAATTCATTAAACACATCATCTCTCTTCACTATTATTTATTAGCACAGAACAATGGAACACATAGACTACAAGTAACATCTTCTCATTTTCAGGTTAACGTGGTTGTCATTGATTAATACTAATGACATGAAAGTTCAAGTCTGTGTGTTTTCTGGTGTCTGTATTCAGTCAAACACTGCTAGTAAAGAAGAGAACCATCACTCTGTAACAACTCATCCCTTAA
The DNA here is from genome assembly GCF_027409825.1 of Scomber japonicus. NCBI lineage: Eukaryota > Metazoa > Chordata > Actinopteri > Scombriformes > Scombridae > Scomber > Scomber japonicus. The sequence continues at coordinate 3,828,530 of NC_070583.1, read as the reverse complement.
TACACAGATAACAACCCATATGCTGGAATGGCCTTGGTTTGTCGAATGTATATGTAATAATATGTTTATGATAGTTTGATCAAACACAAAACAGTTGACTAATGTGTGACCCTGTAAGCACAATATAACCCTTGTTGATTGGTGTTAAAACTATTTGGACATATGACACATCTAAACATGACATGACCTCAAGATAAACATCGCCTTCAGGCTGTCATCATTTCCAGTTCTCCGCTGAATTAAATGACCATATACGTCACTTGAACATGTGCGCTCCAGAACAAGCATTGTCTAATCCATACCAATGCAACAGCATGTCAGGAGCAAATGGAACAGAAATCTAACCAGCACGTTTAGTTTGGCTCCGTTCTGCACAGGCCTGGCTCATATCTCAAAGCTGACCTCATCCTGCAACAAAAAACTCAACTAAGAAGTTTTCACAAAGTGTTAAACAATGCCAGTCCTTTGATATTTAATCCTTCTACTGTCCACACATCTTTTAAACAGGACTGAAAAGCGCTGATTCCTATGAAAGTGTTCATTCCTAACACAACTGCTCAATGCCATGAAGCCACTTCCTACTGTAAAGAAATACACAGATGACAACATACTGTGCAAGCTCTATGGGCCACATGGAGTGTGCTTACTAGAGACTTCCATTGGCTGAGAAAGCTAACTTCCAGTTTAGCCTTCCAGCTAACTTGAATGGGGATAAAACAATTTAATCATGCAGCTCTTCTAGACTTTAGAAATATAATCGGACCAAATGGATCAAATTCTGAGGATTTCATTTCATTTTTGTGAGGGTTGTGATAATCAAAAAAATGCATCTGCTATGTCTATGGAACAACGGTTTTGTGGGCCAGTGTACATCATTTGATGCACAGTTTGGCTACTATGTCAAATTTGCTTCATAGCCTGGCATAGTTATAATATCTTCTCGTATGTGTTCAATTATACAACATTCAACAGTGAGTTTATGGCATGTTCCTCATATGGCATCAGTAAAACATTCCAGGAACTGTTGGACTTGTTCAGTAAGTTGTCCTCCCACTTTCATTGCTGTTTATTTTGTCAACTAACCCTGTCCGACCAATGCAACCAAATGAAGGGGGGAGAGATATGTTTGTCATCTGAATATCTGACTCATCTGACTTTTTAGACAGTAGCACAGTAATGGGTTATCTCGTTATCACCACTGAAACTTAAAAAACAGTGTGGTGGATATTATTAGGAGACTTGTACTGACTTCCTGCCCTCAAACAGTAGTATTGGATAGCAGTAGCATTGTGTATCCAACTGCAACAAAGTCTAAATGAGCTTCACCTGAAAAAACAGACATTTCTCAAGATTCAGTAGAACGGGAGTGGACTGCATATTTCCCAGCTGTACATAAACACATGAGACACACACCAAACAAACACCAGCTGAGTACATTCAGCAGGTGGTAATGTGTGTGTGTGGGGTGAGCAGTGTGTGTTTGTATGTGTAAGACAAAATAATACAGTCATGTGGGAATGGTGTAATATGTGAGAGGGACTGTAAAAAGATGATTTATACGCTGCGTTTTAGGCATTTAAGATATTAAGATTCTTCTCCATAATGCATTATATGTACATGTATGTATATGTACACATGTATTATCATCAGGGACATCTAATCGTCATGACAATGAGCCCAAATATCCAAACAGAGTCATAAAGAAGAAGAAGAAGAAGAAGAAGAAGAAGAAGAAGAAGAAGGAGTCCTGCAGCAGATGGTTCGTCAGTCTGGGATTACATCAAGAGACAGAAGCACCTGACAAACTCTGTGCTCAAACTCAACTTTGTATGAAATTAACTAATGAATGAAAACTATTCATAGCAATATTTTTGAAAGCATTCACACTTTACTTTGAGTGTCTGTTTGTACATCAGCTGTTTGTATATGTGGTTGTATTTATTTTAACATGGACCCCAGGAAGAGTAACTTGCCTGGGTAACAGCTAATGGGGATCCAAATAAACTAAACTAACTAACTAACTAACTAACTAACTAACTAACATGGACTCATGGTAATAGTGTGCCCAGAGGATATTCCCAGAAAAAAAAGAGCTGTGATGATGTAGGAAATACATCCTCAATACAGTGAGAGTCCACCCTGGTGGTATTTCCCATATGGACAGTAAAGGAAGGACAGATGGCAAAGACATCCATGTGAACATTCATGTCACTGAACAATTCAGAACAGTTGTATCAGAGCAGAGAGGAATTTAAATTGCCCTGAACCCCCAAAACACACACCCCCTCCCCATCATAACATTGTGACACCAAGAACCACCAAAAAGGTCTACTATTATATAAGTTTAACTGTTTGAAATATGAATATCTGATCTGTCTAAAGATATCTTCACCCATGTGTACATTTTTGCTGTAGAATATAAAGTCCCCTCATTGCTAAAACACCCAATCCCCACAACAAATATGGAAGAGGGTTGTGAGATTGCAGGGTTGGTTGTGTGAGGGTTAAAAATACTGAGCACTGGCAATATAGCAATATATCCATTACATTTGACTTTAATGACGTTGGACGATGGACTTCGGCTGATGTGAGGCATTCGTACTTGCTTGCTTTTTCTGCACTCCAACGTTACTAACAAGTTTGTATTGGTGTTTTCAGACAAATCTGAGGTTCCATCATAATCAAACCCAATTCTCAAGGCAGCATTAATGGTCTAACTGACCATGACATATCAGAGAGGTTCCCAAGAGCTGCTGATCAGTGTGGCTTAAGGAGGCAGCGCTGCCGGCTCTGTGTATTTACTGGGAATGCTCCACATTCCTGGAGCCTCTGATCTACCCACTGAGCCGTCTGCACTTGGTTTTGTTTTCTCAGTACAGTGGACATCAGTGAAAGGTGAAGACTATTCTCAGATTTCAGAAATAGAATCTATCAGTAGATATATATATATATAATATATATATGTAAGTGCTGGTGTGGAGATTGAGGGACAGGCAATAATGCTGATCTAAGTAATGTTATTATGCTCAGTGAAGTGCATGTGACGTATGTTGACTTTATCTTTTACAGCCAGCTGGGATGGTGTGGCACTGCCTCACTGCTTCAGTTTGGACTTCTTAAAGATTTGGATGCTTATGTTAACGTAAATTGAGAAACATTGGGTAGATAGTGTTACATAATATCTGACAGTCTGCATCGGTGAGCTCCTCCAAGCAAAATTTGCTAAAAAACTGGAAGTAGCCTACTACATCCTGACAGAGCTATATTTTATCCTGACTACACCTTTACCAGAAGAACTAGAATTCCACCTGACTGTCCAGTTTAAACATCTAAAGATCACAGTGCTTTCTATACCAGCAGTGGAAAGAGCTGAATCAAATAAACAGTTACATTGAGAGTTGGACACAATTAATTCAAGATCTATCCTTCATCAGTCACATTGGTCTTAATAAAGGGTCAGTTCACCCAGTTAGGAATATGAAATCTCATGTGTGATATATAACCATGCAGATAGTTCACGTTGAGGTTAGGGTGAGTTTTATGAGATATCAGCCTCTGAAACATCTGAAGTGTGCTCACAGTATTAAAATGTTCCAAGATGTTTCACATTAATCTGTCGCAGGTAGTGATGGCAGTGTATCTATATCTAATAAGAAAAAAAGTAATGATGTAGATGGTTAAGTACTAACTACAATTCATTTAAAAACAGCTGTAAGTCATGCCAGTATGTCTGCAGCACTGATCTAACCATGGTGAGAGCTGAACTGATATTTCAATGAGAATGATAGTTAAAGGGCAAATGGGCTCTTCCTGTCAAGTTAGAATAAACACTGCAAGTTATCATCTGTACTAACATGCTTACTCACATGATATCTTGCTTGTTTTTAATTTCTAGAAAGGAGGTTTGCCTATTATTTCCATAACCACTAAAAAAAACATAAAGAAAAATAAAGGAAATCAAATATGGGAGAAGCAGACTTCACACCTTGCAAACGCTGACGCATACCGATACCTGGGCAGTGCCTGGGCATGCCTCAGCTGGCTGTGTTTACAGGTGACGGAAGTCTGAAGAGAGAGAGAAAGAGAGAGGAAGGAAAAGAAAGAGAAACACTGACAGACTGTCAGTGAGAAGGAAAGACTTTCCTTTCACCCCAAAAGATAAATCGTACAGAAACCTGCCAAACCTTATACACCAAAATATCTCCCTTGGAAACTAATTACTGGTTTCACTCCCTCTTTCCCTCACTAACACACATACACACACACACACACACACACACACACACACACACACACTAAGACTTGTGGGTAAAGAGTGGAGCTGACAGACTGAATGGGAAGGGTAATGTCCACACTAACAGGCACGTGGGTCTGGATATATGCCTCCACCTAACAAGCAAATAAGGAACCTGTCTGGAAACTCACCCCTGCCGGCACTTATACACAAGTCCCAAACAGCTGAACAAACACAAATACACACACACACACACACAACCCACTCCAGCTGCCTCAAACAACTATTCCACAAAACTTCTTCATCCAGCTCTCTGGCAGTGCTTCTGGCAGATAAGGAAATAAGGAAACACCTTTCCTTATCCTGATGTCACAGGTCACACACAGATACAGTAGAAGGCCGGTACTGTACGTTACCATGTCGACAGGATCTACTGCGCATCGGAGCTCCTGCTTTCATAATCCAGCTGCTGTTACAGAATAATCCGTGAGCGCAGCAGGCTGCTGGGAAACACACTGACACAGAGCCAGCAAATCTTCCCAGCGCTGTTATCACACTCCCTGTTTTTCTCCTCCCTCCTTCTTACATTTCCCTCCCTCCCTCCCTCCTCTCTCCCCCCCCCCCCTCCCTCCCTCGCTCTTTCTCTCTCACAGCAAGGCTTTCCAGATAGCCAGTCAGCCGCTCTATCTTCCTGACATTAGAGACTGGTGACGACCGACAGACAGACGCCCATGTCTCACAGAGTCCCACTGAGGAAGAATCATGGTCATAAAAGTTTCATTTTCATTCGTTACTCACAACTGGGTGTGAGGTTTCTTTTTATGAGCTGTGGTAACTCATAGTAAGTGCTTCTACCTTTCACTCTTTTTTCTTATCTAAGCAGGTTTAGAAGGCAACCAGCAGCACAGGACCTTTTCCTTGTAGCGCTCCATTCAAAGTCTTATTGCTGTAATTAAGTTTAAAAACAGCTGCTCTAGTTACCCTCTTTATATTACCGGAAGCTAATGTTTTTCAGTGCACATGTCTAATCAGTGCTGCACCCCACCCTACCTCACAAGACATCCTCCACTTCCTCTGCAATCCTGCCTGCCTTTTTTTCCACTGTATCATTCCCTTGCACTGTCCAGAGCAGGCCATATATGACTAAGATGGTTAATGAGAGGGCAAGGAGGGAGAGGAGAGACGGGGAGGGGGAGGGGGGGCTAAGAATTTGAGAGAAACTGGTGATGTAGGAGAGCAGAACATACATACTGACTGATGTCACCTGTTGAATGTGATTTTGTCTGTTGACTGAGATTACAGTTTTGAGGCCAGTTCTGTTGAATAAACAGGCAACACTGAGTGTGGTATGAGCAGGTATCAAATTGTCAAAAATATCAGTGTTATCACATTATTCATCAAACTTTTCTTAAACAAGAGTAAAATCAAGTCAACCTCATATTACAACTTTGCAGCAGTAGTAACAGTAAACATACTGACATACACTGAAACACAGCAGTGTGAGTGTAATGCCCTGAATGCATGTGTCTGTGTCTCTTGGGCAGTGTTGCTATGATGACATGGCCCAAATGTCCAACTGACTCACATCTGATTATTTTAAATGGCAGTATAAACAAACCAAATCTGATTTTTTTTCATATCAGATCTGGATCACTTCCATTTGTGTTCATAGATCTGATTTGTGTGTTTCTTGATGTCTAATTTCTCAGCACATATGGCCTCTTGTCATGATTCACAGTCAGCACCTCACAGCTCTGTAAAAGTACACATGGAGGAGAGCAACAACAGTGACGGGGGTCAATGGAGAAATGATGACATTTCACAATTGTTGGATATTTATAGAGAATTTGAAGGAACTTATCCTAACCAATGCTACACAGCCATGTCACCCATGTTCACTACCTGACTGTCGAGGATCTCAACAGTGTTCACACAGGATACATGCCACCGCCAAACATAAATGTGAAGCAAACATTCAAAAATTGGAACATGAATTGAAATGTGAAAGTAGGCACATGTTTTCATGTTTTGATTCCTTAATGATTAAATAATATCTTTAGGTCAAAATGTAAACATGCACAGAACATAATAATGATGGTATACTTGGATCTTTGAAGCCACTAGCACCACCAGTCCTTCTGCTACAGATGCATTCTGATCCATGGAGTCAGATCCATTATGGATCCACTTCTGTATTGAGAAGATCTGACTCTCACTGTCAGACTTCAGCAGCTGCAGATGTTGCTAAATGTAAATTCTGCAATTTATAAAAACAATTCTCTTCTTAACGTGTACTCTGCAGCAGGTGTCTGTGTTCTGTTTGGTAGTGAGTCTGTAAGATCTCTGCAAGACGTTGAGCAGACTGTGTGTTTTTGTAGTTGACAGGAACCAACAGAGAGGTGACTCTTCTCTCAAGAAACAGTCTAAACTAGCTTATCAGCTCACGTGAATCTCAGAGTTACACTTTGAAAATGTTATCCTGATCATCTTCATAGTTGTGAAACAGTATTTGTAGCTGGTTCAGTACAGTATGCTACAGTTATTAGTGGAATGTGTGGATTCAGTACTACAGTAAAACATTACTGATTTTCCTCCCTACCTTCTGCACACTGCTTCTGCACTGTACTAATTCAGTAAAAGAATGATTGGTCTCATTCTTTGCTGGTCATGTGATGCTAAATAAAACCTTCACCACAGGCAGAGTTGAAGCTAACCTGCCTGTAATCTAAAAATAGCCTTTACATTATAACTTTGCACCAACTTAAAGTGCAAGCATACCAAGCTACAGCATGCCTGTTTGACCAGTACAAGAAGGTTAAGCAACATAAAACTGACAATTAAGGCAGGTGCACTGTGTCCTCTGTGAATGACAGTAATTACACTTCTGCTGGTAAAAGAAGTTGTTGTTACTGCCATGGCTAACAAAGTAAAAACAGTACACCACCACTCCCCTCAAGGTGTGTTAACACAGAACACCAACTGAATGTTAGGGACAGCACAGTCTGGGGCACCGAAAAGGGGGGGGGTAAAGGAGACGGATTCTAGGGGCCCATGATTGAGGGGGGCCCAGAGAGGCCCTAATGATGATGAAATTATAATACAGAAAAAATAATGACACTAAGTTATTAACTAACATATAATCACAAATGTTTTATTTTCAATGACCTGGTAACAGTAACTTTATTTGTTTTGGAAACATCAACGCCTGCAGGGCCCCCCCTTTCCCGCCCTCTATTTATGTAAAATGGTTCAGTCCGACTGGATCAGCTGCAGGTAGCGCACCGGCGGTTTGTCACACAGCCACAGAGGGCAAGGAGGAGGAGACGGCAGTATGCCTGAAAAATCAGGCAGCCAAAAAAGAAAAGAAAAGAAATTAAGAGAGGAGAAGGAGTTGAAGGGTCGACAATATGTCCCCCAGTATTTAAAAAAAAGGTGGGTTTGTTAGTTGTGGTGGAAAGTTATGGAATATTTACTTTGTCCCTGTCTGTGGTCTATAAGCAAGCTCACTTTTCTCACCATGTTAGTCCAGAAAGCTCTGGATTTTTACATTTTACTGATATATTAGTTAAATAATCAATCCAGTCAAACATTTATCAAGCTGTTCTTATTCAATAATAGTTGATCTCCCCTCTGTCAAAATGATGCTTCATTCTGAACAGAGTCAAGTGCACCAGCAGCTGTCTGTCAGCCCCCAACTTCCCCTGCCCCTGAACCAGCCCCAGTGCCCCCACATGAGGAAGGAGGTGAGCAGCTGTGTGTGTTTAAATAATAATAATAATAATAATAATAATAATAATGCATTTTACTACAGTCTCAAAACAATACAAAGGTGAATCTGTTATGGGAAAGATTAATTAAAATGAATGAAATAAAAGTCATTTTGAACAATTTTAATGGTTTAAAAAGCATAAACCAGTCCAATTTAAGAATCAGTGTTGCAGCAAATAAATGAATCAAAATGAATTCCATTGTATTCAGAGTGCTCAGTTCTTCCCCTACTGTACATGTCAACTGTCATGTTGTTTTTCTTTCACAAATATGGTAATGATAGTCAAAAATACCATTAAAATGCATAATTGTATGTAAAATAGCATTAAAAAAATCGCTGTAAAGATTCTTTTCATGGGGCCCAAAATCAGAGTTTCAGAGTTCAGTCAAAGGCCGAAACATAAAGTGACACTAGCTATTTTACAGACAGTGGAACGTTGCTTGAGAATAATTAGTGTGAATAAATACAAATGGTCAAATGTGTGGATTACAAGTGGATTATTTTAACATGAACTCTATATTTCTGTTGTTTACCTCACAACTCATTAAATCTATGCCACATGGACCTTAGCAGACCCTCACCACCTCACCACACAAGATACTGAATAGACCACAAAAAGACTATAAATCCATATGAGAGTTCTCAGTGAAATGAAGAAGATTCTAGATAATCCTATTTACAGTTAGGCAGGGACAGTGTACCAGATTCAGTTCCTAGTTTGCTACATAATAATTGTGATGATGGTCAATAAATCTTTGTGAGGTTATGTATGATCACAGTCATCTACATGTGTGCTCCTCTGCTTCTTCCCCAGATGTGTCACACTCATGTAAACCCAGCTGCAGTTAATCCCATTAACAGAGTGACTTAGTTAAACTAATAATCAGCTGCTGACACTATTTAGTAATAATTCTGGATAACACACAGATCTAAATTAAACTGTTACATTTGAATCGTAATAGCTGCAGCTGTGTTTATCTTGTTATGACAGAGCAGGACGTGATGGTGGAACTTAAGTGCAGAGACATGAGGACATGTCTGTCCCTAAACACTCACTGAGTCACCCACCAGATCCACTCAGTAGCTGTTCTGTAGGGTTTAATAGCCACACATGATCCTCATAAGTAGATGTAGCTGTCATGTAATTACAGAGGTTTTCTTTTCCATTATTTTGATGTGACTGAAATCTCTTGAACAGCTACTGAGTGGGCAGTTAAGGTTAAGAAACTACATGACAAGAGAAATATGTCACAAACAAGAACTCACAAAAAAGAAAAACACTGGAAAGGTTGTAAGTAGAGGAACAAGAACAGGTGTACATACAGTACCACCAAGCACTGTAGCCTATCTAGTTATTTGTTCTATGATGGCTTGATCACGTCCATTTAATCAAACAGCATTAAAGAATGGGATCCTTTACTCTCTTTTACTCACATTTCTGCCCACAAACACACTGTATCCACACTGTATCTGTACTGTACTGTAAGTCTGTGAGGGTTCAGTGATCAAGACTTGGACATTGATGGATATTGAAAGTGCATTCCGTGAGTTTTCTCACACTGACATTACGTTGGATGGAAAAGAATCTGACTCATGCTTTTGACCGTCAAGCAGTCATGTCATCTGACATCTCCAGATGACGATAGCCAGTTTTACTAATGAGTGCTATTTTTCCACTCAAAGAAAATGTATCAAGGGCTGAGTTGCAGTTGCATAGTGGGCAGATCAACCTTTACAGACAATTAGTGAATTCTAAAGAGAAGACAGTGTCAGGTTGGACAGGTCTGCAGAGAGGTACTACACAGTTACACACAGTTACACACAGTATTGTCATTCTGTTTGTGCCTGTTCCTGGTCTGATGCAGCACACTTACAAGAACAGATGAGTAGACACTTTCAAGTTTCTGTCTCCTCAGGAAGTTTCTCTCACATGGCTGCAGACAGAACTGATTTCCTCACACCCATTCAGGGAAAAGAATCAAAGTGCCGTATTTTGTAAGAATGTTTGTATCTATTAGTTTCTTTAGTGGGTTTGCTGTTTTGTTTGGTTTGGTTTGGCTTTTTTTAAATATAAAAAGATAAAATAAACAAAAGGAAAGCTGTGTCATGACACAGTAAGACTAAACAACTTGACAAACTTGTTTGTTTGATTATAAGAAAGTCCGGTTTGGTTGATTCCTTTGAATTTGGGTGTACATACATACAAGGATTGGGTAATGTTTGCTGTTTTTGTCTTTTAACCACAACTTTAACCACTCATTCATCTGCATCACCATGAGAATGTGAAAACAGCCTTCCATCTATAAACAGAGGGACTTGTATGCCAATTGAACACTTTGTGCAGAAACAGAGACACATTCTTACAGTTCATCTGAAAGAACAAGAGTCTTATTAGATGCCATTAGGCAGAAGAGCTCACACCCCTGTGTCTCTTTATCTCTGCCTCTTCATGCCTTTTACCTGACTGTCAAAGTCATGTAAATGTTAAGGGAACAGGTCTGGTCCAAGCTCTGCCCCTACAGGCATTGCTCACCTCTACCACAGTAATACAAGACAGAACACACATGCAGAATGTGCAGTCAGGAACATGCATGCTAATGAATTATATAAGAAAATATAAACAACAAAGGAATTATTATTCCCATGACTATTATTTTAATAGTCATGTATTCAAATGCATGGGAAAGATAGCTTTACTGCTACAAATACTGCTGCTGTCGAATGGTAAAAACTAGTAAACAAGAGCTGAAGTCTATCTGCAGAATGAACAGGCAGCAATGTTCATTACACCCAGAGAATCTGTGCTGGACTGACTGAAATATAGTGACTGAGGACAGATTGAGCTTCATCAGTAAATTTGAGTTTATACTGCAGTGAGTCTGGTAGAGGACAGGTCATAACAGACAGTCATTGATAGGAGATGTTAGGCTAAATGTTAAAGATGTGGGCTTGTGACTGAACAAGTCTTGGTGGGGAAAGTGAAAGCGCCTCCCACTCATTAACACCATTGAATTAACCTTACACAAGGCTGTTCAGAGGAGCTGCTCGGTGATCACACTGTGTTTGTACTGAGCAGCTTCCAGGTGTCAAACGTAAACAAAAAGCATCCAAACCCTGCATGAATACAATGACTTAAATGGGATCAGATCATTAGAATGTGCTATGTGTTGTGTAAAAGGGAGAATTTTGGTCTGATGGTGCTCACTGATATCATTAGGACTGCAATCATCAGGCTGCACCACAAGCAGTGCAAACACAACATGTTCATATTGAATGCATGTGATGATACTCAGTCATACACTCATTTATAGTGGCTGACAAATAAAGCCTTCACAAATGTGGTCAACACAAACCAACAGCAACACATGTCACCTATTATAATCTTATTCTGCTCAGTAGCCAAACATTCCTGCAGAGTGAGTCACAGTGTGAACTGAGCCACTGTTCACAGACTGACCACTGTCACTGGTCAGGACACATATTATCTGCTCCAACCTGAAGCGAAGGTCATTTTAACAATTCCTCTGAGAACAACAGTTTGATTGAATTATAGTCTTGGTTATGTCACAGCAGCTCTACTAGTAAGGGGACTGCATGTTCAACATCATACAAATACAAATATATATTGTGTATTCAAGTGTTGTGCTTCACCCTTCAGATCCAGCATCCATTGTAATGGACATCACAGTTTTGGTCTAGCACCTATTATACTATAATTATACTAGCAACTAAGGACAATTCAGTCACACACTACAAGACTGAAAAACAGCTTCTTCCCCCAAACTGTTAAACTAATGAACATGGCCTGACCTCCTCCTCCCACTCACTCACTGGAGGACTACACATCTAAACTCTTTTTGTGTAATAATAGAACCTGTGTGCCTTCAATTGTTTCAGTTTTTTACATATGGCCTGCTGTTACAACAAGCATTGCTGCTGTTTGCTGTATTTGCACCTTTTTATATTGCATATTACACTTTATTGTACTTATAAATTAATGTTAATGGTTTTTAATTGTCTTAAATGTTGTTATGGCTCACAGAGTGCTATCTAAATATCATTATATTGTTGTCTGGCCCTCAATATAATGACAATAAAGCTACATAACAAGACACCGACACACCAGTATATTCAATAAGTTACTGCATGGTATCTACATACTAACATACTACAATCATCACTTCATTTTCACATTTCTTCAATGAACACATGAACTTTTCGAAACTGAATGTCCATCAAATGGACCAGTAAACTCCTCTGAGGTACTTGTACTTTAATTGAGTATTATCATTTTATATTTCAGAGCAGTGGTGGAAAGTAACCAAGTACATTTACACAAGCACTCAAGTACACATTTGAGGTACTTCATACTTTATGTTATAGCTAAAGTGGTGGGGGATGGGCAGGGGTTTGTTGCTACTTGATCCTCTACATTTTGGAGGGAAATAGTTTAACAGTCAATTTATCTGACAGATTTACTTAATGGTTTATTGCTAATTCAAATCATGAATACAAAATATAATTAACTAATACACGATGACATAATTTTATAGATTCAGCTAGCCAGCAGTATATAAAGTAGTACGAATTAGCCCCGCCCCCCAGTACTTTTACTTTGGGTATATTTTTATTTTATGTATTTTTACCATTTCCCACTAATATTTTGAATGCAAATCAAATGTTGTTCCACTGCATTTAGTATATGACAACTACACAATAGTGACTTTGCAAATTCAAATTATGAACACACACACATACATACACTCACAAATATGACACATTATTATAGATGAAGCCCTGCTACAACATTAGCACATTGCTTAGTCATAACAGCATTAATGACAATCCAACATTATAAGGAGTGTAAGACCCTAAAATTCTGCATTAGTTGTGTTACTTTGATACTTGATATATTTTGCTAACAATACTGTAAACATATTCTTATAATGGAATATGTATTAATTTTGGTAATAATAACTTTACTAAAGTTAAAGCTCTGACTGTTTGTTGAGTGAATATGGATTCATCCAAAGAGCAGCAAATCATTGGGTTGTTGTCTCTGAACAGATCTTACACAGGTTGAGACACTGAAGCATGTGACGCACCAGTGCAACATAACACATAAATCACACTGAACTAAATGCTGCAACAGTACAACCAGACCACAGCAGTGAACCACAACAGTCAATTTCAGCAGTAGAAGATGTCCCCAGACACACTGACATCTGCAACATGACAGACTTTTACTGACTCATTTCTTTCAATAGGAGCTATATTACAAGTGCACGTTGAAGTGTGTGAGGACAGAAACAACACACTCCTCTCTTTCGAAGTATCAACTAGAAAGATTTGTAATTACTTTAAAGAAGAATTGACCATTGACTCGTTCCTACCTCAGTGTCCTACATGTGATCCAGTGAGGTTGGGTATAAGTCCAGCTGCTTCCATATAGGCTGACTGTCAGTCTGAGCGTCTCCTGCTCTCAGCTTCTTTTCAGCCCACCTGTCGCTTCCTCCTCAACACAGTATCCGGAAAAAAACGGAGTCACCCCGAAGCACAGCTCCAGCCCTGCCTCCTGTGTTTGTGTGCACTATTGTTTACAAGACGCTGTCAAGTCTGTCGAGCTATATGTGTGTGTGTGTGTGTGTGTAGACCTGACGACATGTGCGTACACTTGTGAATGCGTGTGTGCATGTATGCGTGTGTGTGTGTGTGTGTGTGTGTGTGTGTGTGTGTTGGTATGTGCAGAGTCTGGTTTGGGTGTGTATAAATAGCACACTGGGCAGGGACAGAGGCTTGCAGAGCAGCTGACTCAACACATTTTAGTTTGGGTGAGTGCTCATCACACAGTGCAGTATGGCTGCAGCTATTCAAAACACTGTCAACCAGCAGCGCTCAGCAGCACTCCACACCTAAAGTTCAGCCCATTCAGGTCTAATATCACTGCAAGAATTTAAGAGAAAAGCTGTGCTATTTTTGGGCCACTTATGGGATGACATATTATCACCTTATGAAGCTGTTATGACTAATGTGATAGAAAACTACTAAAAATGATTTGAATTGAACCACTAAGTCAGACCTCATGTTGTCAGTGGCAGCATACAGATTAGTGTCTGTGTTGGTCTAAAAAGAATATCTGCCTCTTTATCTGCAAGATGTTTCCAGAGTCTCCAGCAGCTTATACTTAAACAACATTTTTTTTAAATACTTGACAGTAAAATTCCTGCTTCTAGCTCTGACACTTGAAACAACGTCAACTGCTTTCAGTGGTTTAAGTTCAAACCCTTCCAGTGTGTCAGTTAAGTTCACTGCTTTTACTACTTCAACCCAAACTCCCACACAACACCGCAAGCAAACAGCTAACATTTAAAGACATTTTAATCTTTCCAGTGTTAGTTTCTTTTTCTGCTCTCAATATTCTCTTTAAATCACTTCATCCCTTGTGTTCAGCACTGCACTTCTGCGCTCTTTTTTAATCGTTTTAATCCCTTATACTTGTAAAAAGGCTGGGCTGAAACCAGTTTGACTGGTTTTTAGCACACACACACACACACACACACACACACAATCATGTAAACATAGTGGAATCTACCAATCTAGTTACTGATAAATGATGTTAATCATCAAGTTTAAGGTAATGGAGGAAGGTGAAGACGATGGTTGCAGGGAATGCAGGGCTGCTGATTACCTCATTCATTCATTCATGATGGGCAATTCTAAAATGATGAGTCAAAAAAACTGTATCCAGTTAAATGTTTCCTGTGGTATTTCTGACTCCTAATAGCACTATGAAGCACTTCAGTTTTTTGTGACAGGGTTTAACAAACCTTCTGTGTTTACTTAGAGAGATTCAGAGTTACTCACCAAAATGAATTGTGTGTTTCACTGAGGTCTAATAAAAATTCCCTTTCTCATAAAACATTTGCAAAGCAGATTTATGCAAAGCAGTCAGTTACTGCTGCTGCTGCCAACTGTCAATCAGTGGAATACTGTGGCTGGAAAGTCTATCATGTCACCTGTGTGTGTCCTCTTCTGTTTAATATAAACAAATTAGAGACTCATAACAACATTCATAGCATAACTACCGGTTAAACAGGGTACTTTTAATGCAAAACAAGGGTGAGGACGTGATATTGATATAAGTCCTCTGCCTGTGAATAGACACATGATGCTCAGGATGTCACACTAGTGCACATGTATATGATCATGCAGGTTTGTCATGCAATCCATTAAAACATTTGCTTGATCAATCAACCACTGACTCCCTGATAGCTTCTGTAACAACATGGACTGACTGCTGACTCTGACTGTGAAAATTACGTTTACATATATAATTTTATTTCATATTTTTAGCTGCTGCTCTGCGTGAAGGAGTGCAAGTGCTCACCATGCCACTTGACTTCTTATGTCCTAATCATTGTGAGTCTAATTAGATTGGTAGCATCCCTGGTGCTGTAATTATTGGGTCTCTGTGTAAATATGAGTCAGATCTGAATGGATTTAAGTTGACTATCTGCTTTGAAAAAAGTGCTTTATGAGATGAGATAGAGAGCATGAACTGTGAGGAGCTCTATCTTAGTGCTTTTCTGATCATGTCTTTCATTTGAAAAACCAAATCATCAGGTTCAGGTTTTCCACAGGTCTGTTTCAGATCAGGTACAGAATGTGGAACACAAGACCTGGAATGATGGGCTCTTGTTCTCAAGTGTGATCCACATGCTGATTGCTTGGTTGTCAGCAGTAATGCAGACACTGTATAGGCCACTGGTGACAAAGCAGGGACTGAGCTCTCTATTTATCAGTCAATTACCTCCCAGTTTCACTGCGGTCATGATCTTTGATTAATGATTAAAGGAATGTTACAGAGCAGGCAGCAGAACCCACTTGTTTAATCCAGTGTTTTTGTGCCTCAGTGTAAACAAGCATTGACCACAGTGCTGTCACATCATTGGACATGTTCATTTTTAACAGTTATGCGTAACTATTTTGGAAGACACCTACAAATGTCATCCTGGGGCATCAGATCAGAAAAAAACCTCTATGGGTTGATCTGGAGCACATTGACCAACAACATGTTTTAACATTAAATTAGGAGGATTTAGAAGAACCCTTACTGACCTAGACCTGGATAAGCAGCAGAGAATGCATAATGACTGGATGGATGGATGGATGGATGGATGGATGGATGGATGGATGGATGGATGGATGGATGGATGGATGGATGGATGGATGGATGGATGGATGGATGGATGGATGGATGGAGCCATTTTTTATTTAGTTTCTAGGTAAAATGTCCAGTCAACGTATCAAGCCTATGTCTGAGCACCACATTTAGTCCTCAGCAGAGAGAAAGAGCAATAGCTGACCTGAGACCACCACACCCCCCATATTTGGACTGGTCACAGCAGAACAAGCTGTCTCCATGACAACTAAAAAACATAAGCTGAAATTCAACCAGCACAGAAAAAGTGAGTAACTGTAAGCTGAAGGGTGGATACTTATTGTGTAAATCTGTTATCTATAAATAGACTGATTTCATATTCAGTTAACTACCATTAATACTCCTCGCTGACAATTCAACAATCTATGAAGATAGAAAGCCATCCATCACCACACAGTCTCAAACATACTGCATATGAATTCATGTCATCTAGCCGTGCTCTGTTCAAAGTTCAAAAACACACCTACCAACACTTCTGAAGTCACACACATCCCATCTGTTTAATCTGCACATACACAGAAATGTAAAAACTATGATTCATGTTTTGTTTTTTTTTTTCTTTGTTTTTTTTTTGACGGAGAATAGCATCATAAGAGTTGTGGAGTCTTGTTTTGGGCGTATGGATAAACTGTTGAACATCAAAAAATAGCTGGAGCATGTAACCCCCATGAAAAATAGTGATGTCAGCTGGATAATAAAAAAATAAAAAGCTCAATAGTACAACACTACTTTAAATACTGTCAAGAATCTGAATCACAATGATTCCCGGCACTCGCAGTCAGGTTATTCCTGAGACTAAAATGTAGTTCAGCTGCACCCATTGTTCAAAGAATGTGAGAGAAGCAAACTTCAAAAGCTCCCTCAAAGGGTCAGTTCAGTTTTAGTTTCATTAGTCCAGGTTATGAGATATTTGCTGCTCAGATTTCTGCCTCCTCTACAATACAATGGATGAAAGTCAGAGAATGTGTTTTTGTTATTAAACTGCAACATGTGCCTGAAATAACAGTTCACACATTTTTATAAATGAATCCACCGAAAACATGAACTGTTCCTGGCTCAGTCAAACTACACATCATGTTTTCATAATGGTGTATTATTGTAAGCATGAGATTCATGCTGACTTACATTTACATTTACATTACTTACTTTTTTTTAAAGTCTGTCTTAATATAATACTGATGTAGGCCTACCATCATGCATGTGGAAATGGGTCTAACAATGCTACTCTCCATACTCACCCTGAAGATACTGTATTCTGCTGGAACATCACTACACTACAAGAAATGGCCAAAATTCACAGCAAGTTCAGCTGAAGCTAATATGCCCTTAAGCAGCCTCACTTAGATAAATTGAGCCTATTATTCTAATGTTACAGTCATTTTATTATGATATTCCCTCTTTTTGTTTTCATCAGTATTTTCTAGCTGTTACCAAAATATTAATGTCTAAAAAAAAAAAAAAATCTAATTTTTTTTATCTTCTTTGATTTCATTGGCAGTTATCAACCAGCTTATAGGTGTATTCAACATTTTTTAGATTAGTAAAAGCAGGCCAAATCACTGCCACAAGGTATCACTCCACCACAGAATTTCATAACTGTAACTGTAGCTTGGAATATAGCCACACAATTCGACTAAGTGAGAGAGTTGAAGCAGCATATTAGCATCAGTTAAACTTTGGAATGCATATTTTCACAGAATGTGGGTTGCAGATGTTTGCCCCTATTTAAGCAAGACTCATTTTCACCTTCATAATGGTACATCAGTATTGTATTAAGACAGCATTGAAAAAAAATCTCTAATTGACCCTTTTAGGGACCTGGTGTAGTGTTTGATTTGCTTTGATGAAGAATTCAATGAAAACTACATTATGTTTTATACTAATGCTCACAGCAGAGGTCAGAGGTCAGACTCTGAGACCATTTCATTCCATTCATTACCTTTGTGACTACCTCCTGTTTCATCTCTGAGAAGACAGCTGTTGTTCACCAGGAATACTGTCGCAAGCAACTTTCGTCAAGTATACATACAGCAGTATACATACAAGGGAAAGAAAGAAAGAAAGAAAGAAAGAAAGAAAGAAAGAAAGAAAGAGGATATATCCACCAACTGTGCATCCAAATTCCACCTCACATTCTGATCTATGCAACTGTAGATTGTATGTTTTCTTTATACAAAACAAAGTGTTCCACAAGAATACAGATCTACACACTAGACACACCTGTATGAATCGTGGTGTGAGGTTAGCTGTTAGGAGCCAGTCCTCCAGTCTTGGGTATCCAGCTAGAGCTTCAGGTCTCTCCCTCTCAGCCACCCTCTTCTTCCACTGCAGCTGTGTCCACATGTATTTGCTCAACTTCACCTGTAGGGGGAAACATTGTACCACAGTCTGCTTTAATTTAGGGGAGTCACGGAGAAATTAACCAACCAGCAGAAACACCAATACAATATCTTCCTAGCTAGAGGTTCAGTTGCTTGGCTAAAATTAGACACAACTCCTCCTTTTGGTGCACCTTTATGTTGAACATATTTTTTTTTTCTGTGCCTCAGTTAGGTAGACCTAATACTGCTAATAATGTGCATGGTTTCATATCAGCTCAGTGTGGTTGTTACTTACTAAACCCGTATATACTTATTTGTATTGACATTTTATTCATTCATCTGTGACTACAGTCATCATTGAGTACACTGATGTCTTAAATGAGCTGATCAAAGATCTTTGGCTTCTTGTTATATCAACCGTAAATGTCAGGTAGTAATGCAAAGCAGCAGTGAGAGGTGAGACATTTTGAGGAAATCCCCCTTGGTGGTCCACACCAGACATCTGCTGTGAAACCATCTGCTGAACACTGCTGACAAGAATGAAGCCCCGTCATGGTTGTTTCTGACGTCATTAATCCAAACTGCCTGCAGGTTTATGAAGGCTAATGCACACTATTCTTATACTGTCAGTGCTTGTGAGGAAGCTAAGCCAAAGGGTCAAACAAGGTGATAAGAGGCTCAGAGACTTGTTCAATGACTAAAAGAGGGTGATATATCTTCACTGCGCAACTAAAAAACATGCAACTCTAAAAACAAAATTAAAAGAATACAACAAACAAATCAAATCTGGCTTAATTGTGTTAACTCAGAAATCAACTCAAATTTAAGACACAGCTACAGCTACTGTACACAGCTACACAGACACACAACCTCTTTCTTCTCTCTAACAACCAAATATTCTCTCCTTAAATAGGCCCTCCAATTAGTCTTGGCAGAACCATATTTCTCTCAGGGCGTCTCAGTCTTCCACACCAATAACAAGTAAACAACATTACCTGTATCAGCACACATTATCTACAAAAAACAGTTTGTGTAGATAATGTTACACAGACCTTCAACAAAAATCAATAAGTTTAATAAAATACAGACACCAGTATCAGAGGGATGGTGGTGTCCTGGGTTATCAAATGCAAGGGAACAGAATTGAGGCACAGCTTCATGAACGGATCATAGAAAGTTTATGAATGGGAGTATAGTGATGAAAGTTTGGAAGCGAAAAGTAAAGAGGTATATAGAGGACGTTCAGGGGAAGGTTGGAAAGACACAAGGAGCAATCAAGGTGAAGAAAGAAAGGAAAGGAGTAGTTCGAAAGGATCTGATAGTCGGAATCAGAATTGTAAGGTTTGGTGATTAGTTCGGGGTAACAAAAAACGCGAATGGAATTTTTGATTTTGTTGTGCTACATGATGGAAACTTGTTGGTTTGGCTGCAATAAGGGAAAGCTGGCAAGTAAAGATCTCAAACTCAGAGATTGGTGGGATTAAAATTGTTGTATGAGCAGAGTGGGAGGAGCAGGTACGGTTAAGGGTCGAGGAGGTGTAATTTGTAGTGTACCCCTTAATGAAGTCATAGAGGAGATTAGAAGTAACTTGAGAGGGGAAATGATATTGAATGCCCAAAGGGTGGCTCAGGAAAGACACTGAAATGGTAATGATAGAATTCCAAGGGGCGGTTGTTGGGTTGATGAGTTACATTGTGAGAGATAACATACTGAGATGTTTCAATGGCCATAAGTTGGGAGATGTAGCCTCAGGGTGCAGTCAACAATGTCGAAGGGCATATTGCAGAGAGAATCATTGCAAATGTGGGGAAGGAGTGCAGCCAAGGTGATAAAACTGTGGAAAGGATCACAGCGCTGCCTTCAGGGGATGTACAGTATTTAAACGGAAAGTGGAGATATAGAAAGTAATAGTGAAGAGGACTGTTTCATGTTGAGGCTATGAAACAAATAAAGGTACAGGTCTTAGGTCAAACAGTACATGCATGTGGTCCAAAGGGGGGATCCAGTGAAGTCTTCAAGGAGAATTTAGAGGTTGAAAAGAAAAAGCAAACATTTATTACTGGCTGAATCAATAATACAGCTAGAGTGGAGTCTTACATTCAAAAGATTCAGTTAATAGTGGCAGTTAGAAGAGGCAGTACAGCCCCTTGGACTGGTAAGACTGACTTGTAAAGAGGTTAGAAATGAGCTCCTGGCAAAATCCAGTCAGGAAGCATATAGTTAATACTGGTCCTTCACTGGAATGCACAATCTATCATAGCAAATGGACAGAAACTCAAGCATTTTATTAAAGATGTACTGATAAAGCCAGATGTGAAATGCATTCAAGACATTTAGTTGAAAGTCTGGCTAAGTCATCATACAACAAGACTATGAGGAAAAGGATGGTGTTGGATGTGCAGCATTTGTCAAATAGCATATACCTTACTGATTAGTGGGGAGAGGTGGAGGTCAGGAATATGTTGGGGTGGAGGTGTGGTGCAGGGAAAAGGAGATGGTGATCATGAATTATTTTAATCCATGTAGAAGATTAGAGTTAGACAGATTGCTGGAATTACAAGGCCAAGATAGATGTAGAGTAATATGTTGTGGTGATCTTAACGCCCACAATTCACTTTGGGCGTTAAGGTCACCACAAGTAGATGTTAAAGGTCTAGTAGTAGAGGCTCTCTTGGAGAAGAAAGACTCGGTATGCCTGAGTGAAGGGAAGGGTACCAGGGTAGATGTACATAACACAATGGAAATCAGGGATGGGACTTGACACTGGTTTCTAATAATTTGGTTAGGAAATGTAACTGGTAGATATGGGAAGAGTCTTGCAATGGGAGTTAGGCAATTGGACATTGAGGTAGAAAAGGTATCAGCACAAAGAGGGAAAGGTGACCCTGTATGAAGTGGCAGACAAGTGTTCTAGGTCTGTAAGAGACAGCAACAAGGCCTTTAGGCTTTTAAAGAGGGCACATAGTTATGACCGTTTAGTTGCAGTCAGGAGAGTCCAGGCTGTAGTGAAGAGAACAATAAGACAAGCAAGGAGAGAAGGTTGGCAAAGACTCCGTAATGTGATTCAACTCCAATAGGAGAAGTGTGGAGTATGATTAAGAGAATCAGGGATAATAGAAAGGAATGGGAGTATCCAGTTTTAGAATCTCAAGAAGAAGTAGCAGTTACAGACAGGGACAGAAATGATGGTGAAAGCATTTGTTCAGATACATGGTTCAGGAAATTTGACTGAAGAAGGAAGAAGAACAAAAATAATAGTGAAAGACAACAATTGGGGGCATTGGAGTAACTGACAATTCAATTAACTGTCAATTCACTTTAATTGAAATAAAAAAAGCTTCATGTAAATCAGGCAGAATATCTTCAGGGAAGGACCAAATATTTCACATAATGCTGAGACACCTTGGAAAAGGGGTTTTAAGGACACGTTTGTCCATTATAATATAGTGGGGCTATGATAAAGAAGAGAGAGAGAATGTTCACATTCTATAAAAGAGACAGGACTATTAACACATCAAAGTCAGCCAGTTTAGAAAAATGAGGTAAGAAAAGCACAGATTAATAAAGCTATATGGTTATAGTGGTATTTTTGGATGTTGACAAAGCCTATACGACTTGGAAAGAGGGACATCTTGTAAAGTTAATATGTATGGTTATAAAAGGGAGGGTCATTTATCAGATAAAGAACTTAATGGTAGGTAGAATTATTCAGGTTAGAATAGGAAATTAAATGTCAAGTTGATGGGATGGGATCCCATGTCATAATCCCATTCATTTCCAGTAATGAATTTTCAGTCATTTCTCAAGTTCAACTAGATATTAGCAGGTCTCATTTTGCAGATGGTACTGTGGAAAAGGGGACTGTTTTTCCACATTAAGAAGTAATCAAAAAGGTTGAACACTGGGCATGTAATTAGGACTGGATAGCGAACTTCGATACTTTTATGGCATCAAATGAATTGCTTTGATACTCTTGAGTATCAAACAAATTCTTGACATTCTGTACCAAATTTCCATAGCTGAATGGAGGTAGCAGCAACATCTACAGCGGTTTCACCAGTAACAGGATGAAGCTATAAGATATCAAATGATGATATCAGATGATGATATTGCCCAGCGTTTGACATCAAAATAGCAGTGGTTCAGCAGCTGACAACAGCACCTTGCCTTAGCCAATGTTCAGTGTTATGGTGACATAGAGACTGATTAGCGACATAACTCGCCATTTGCCAGCCACCAAACCGCAGCTGTTTTGACATCAACACAGCTGTGGTATGGTGGCCGGCAAATATGTGTCTGTAGATGGTGTTGCCTCCACCAGCTATGTTTTGAGCTGTTAACCTGGGTAGCATGAAAAGGAAATATACTATAAGAGATAACCATCATATAGCAAAGTGATAAAAACATTTATGTTAATGTAGCCATACAGAGCCACTCTACCCGCACTTCTTCTTTAAAACTAACCAATGTTAAAAGTAGAGAGTTTTGCTGGTTGGGGAGTTTGAACATCATTACAATCACAGCACATGTTGGGTGCCACATCCAGACTTCATTACCTGAAATTATGGGTTGAATTGTTTGTTGTGCTAAGATTAGCTTGATGGCACCGACAGTATGAAAGTGAATTGTAGTAAATAGGTTTATATTTTTTATGTTATGAAACTGATTTGAATGTGTAGAAAATTATTTTTGTCAAAAACTTGAAAAAAGTATTGTTCAGGAATCTATATTGAAGTCAAGGTATCAGTGTCAATATTGAAACGTTTTGAATGCCCTACATATGATTAGGGATTTAAATTTTCAGTAGAGAAAACAAATACATAGTCTGCATAAAGAGCTGGCCCTCAAAAGAGCCAGTACATGTATAGTGTATAGATGCTTAGGAATTATTTTTGAGTTTAAGTTAACATAGGCTGATCATATAAATAAAATATTTGGAAAAGGTCAGAAGGTTCTAAATAACATAAGGCGTCTAAGTGAGGTGGAAGGGGTGAAGACCTCTCTTCGTTAAAAACTATTGTGTGGCTATGATCTGGTCTGTGCTTGATTATAGTGTGTGTTCTGTGGTACAGCCTCAAAAACTCTTGGAAAAGCTTACTAAGGTATAAGCTCAAGCTCTGAGACAATGTTGTGGAGCAGTAAAGTTAACCCCCATCCCAGCCCTGCAAGTCCTAGAAGAAGAAATGCAACTAAATTTTGACCAACTAACCTCAAAGGGTATGAAGAGCAACGCCCCACAAAAGCGGCACAACAGGAGTCTTAGGAACAAAGCAGAGGACAAAGAACAAGCTTTGGGGTATGTTGGCAAAATATATGCAGTTAGGGTTAATCAAGATAAACCCAACAGTTGTAATTCCAGAAACTTAGCCATGGACACACCCAACACCACAGACAGACTAGTATCTGCTGGAGTTCAAGAAGAGAGGGAAGGAGAATCTGTTGATGGCATCTCCAGGCCATGTCTGAAAGCACTACTCCAAATACACCAAAGTACATAGACATGGTTCAAAAGATCCAGAACATCAGACAAACTGCTGCTTTTTCAGATACACAGGAAACTTAACTAACAAAAAAAAAGCTAATTATCTGGTCTTCTCAGTGGAGATGCTAGCATTGGGTAGAGGAGAATAAGAGGAGATCCTTCAGGTTTCTGTACAGATTAAACAATTCAGCAGGTTGGTCAAGGAAAGATGTCACTCGCAACAGAATAAGACAAAGTCATTCAAAGTCAAACAGTCAACATAATAGGAAAGCATCCAACCAGTTTATGTGACACTGTCAGGTTGAGGAGTCTGTTACACATGACACACAGACTGTACTAATTGTACTGTAAGTATAATCAAGAAATACATAGTATGAAAGAAGAATAAGGAAGGCTGGAGTTCAGGAGCTCAGCATTAAACCTTTGATGAACCTGCCAAGTGGATCGAGGAGTAGAGTTTTCTTTGAGTTTATCAGACAGACAGGATTAATATTTAGGATTTATGTGCGTTCCATTAACCTCGGACGTCACACCCAAATTTGAATCGTTCCAGTCAGAAAACCAGTTCTGGCAGGTTAGCCACTGCAGGCATTCCAAATTTCCGACTAGGAACTCAGAAATTCCGACTACCGAGTACAACTGGAGTGCACTATAAATCACTGGTCCTCACTCTGAAGCAGAAGGTGGCAGTAATGCACTTAATACGCTGGTTGCCGGCCAATGCTATAAAACAAGAAGAAGAAGAAGAAGAAGAAGAAGAAGAAGAAGAAGAAGAAGAAGAAGAAGAAGAAGAAGAAGAAGAAGAAGAAGTGACTTCTGATTTGACCTCCTGGAAAGTATAGTGAGTACAATTAGTAACAAAGTAAGCTAAATGAATAAACAATAACTGAACTTGTCTCTTGAGTTTAACCAGAAGAACAAACATACCACTACCACTATTGATAGTTGTAACCATTGTGGGCGACAGGAAATGGTAGAGTATGTATGTTTGCACTGTCCTAGATATCAACAAGAGAGACACCGATAAAGTTACACTTCAAAGGAATCACATGACAC
The DNA here is from genome assembly GCF_027409825.1 of Scomber japonicus. Taxonomy (NCBI): domain Eukaryota; kingdom Metazoa; phylum Chordata; class Actinopteri; order Scombriformes; family Scombridae; genus Scomber; species Scomber japonicus. Next base: position 3,803,446 of record NC_070583.1, on the reverse strand, counting down.
ATGGACTGAGAGAAATGCTGTAGAGGAGATCAGGGTATAAGGGTATAGGACTATTTTCAAAGTTGAAGAAAGGACAGAATTTAAAGTTAGAATGTAAAGTAGAAGTATTATAGCAACCGTTCTGATCCACAATCCAGAAGGTGGTGCCAATAAAGCAGCCAACAAGAGTAGAAGAAGAACAAGAAGAGGTTGATTTCACAACAAAACATACTCTTAACCCTAACAAACCCAGGATAGTATGTGCTAGTAATGCTATAAAGATGTTATACTGACTAAACAGACACGACACATAAACCACATACAACTTGTAATTGACAACATTCTGGTTTTCACTGTGTGAATCTGCTTTTACATAAAAAGTTCAGTCATATGAAAATGTTAAACTAAATATGATGAGGGTCCAGAGGCTGAAAAAAGCATCCCACTTTGCTTTGCCTCAACGTCACAATCAACGTCAGCTCTGGTCAGTCTCATCAGCTGTGTCCATCCAGCGGTCTGATCTATAAATACTCCTCATTACATCCACGGATCACACCAGTTCTTCTCAGATTTACCTCAGCCTCACTGCCACTGTTATAGCAACTGACGCCATGGAAACCCAGCAGTGACATCAAGGCTCTGGCACAAAAAGGGGCCACGCTAGACAAGTCATTTTTCACTGGTGCTTGCCATGCTGTGGGTTTTTTTAAACAGCAGTAAATGTTGCCACTTATTGTCCCACACATTGTGCCTCAATACATTTACAGCTCTGGCAGTTAGGGTAGGTCAAATTCTTCTGGCTTTTAGCTTTGGAAGGAAAATGTTGCTAAAATGTGCAAACTCACTTAGAGCACAAGGAAAGTCTAAATGTTGTAAACTTCAGTAATTTAACCAACCTTTTAACAGTGCACCGAAAAAGGTTTATGGTTAGAATTATTCACTTTAAAAACTCAAAGAACTCTGAAGATACACAACAGACACTTACAATCATTTAAATGTTCATCAAAAAACACACTGTCCCAGTTCTAAAGGCTCTCAAGACAACAGCATTTTAAAAAGTGGTTATATCAGGTACCTGAAGAAGTCCTCCACCTCAAACTAATGCAGTCTGTAGGTGGATGTAACGTTGTACAGACATGGTACAATTTTATTTATGTTGTAGAATGTGTTAACTCACACTGCAAGTTTTAATCAAAGTCACAGACACTGTACGGATGAATCAGCCAGTCACAATAGGTGCTCACTGTTAATGACAATTCCAATACATTTTGGGTACACCAGACCCTCAAAACTGTTAACAGAGCTTCATTTTTTAAATTCTAATTGTGAAGGAATTCTGAAGCATGTGTGATATTGGCATTCTGTTTTTCATAAATAGCGGTTTATGTGCAGGACATGACGTTAGCATACATTTTTTCATCTACCCCCGGAAACACAAAAATCTGTGGATTTCCCCTTTAATGTTAGTTTTCCCCCTAAATCCAATGTCATAATAAATGTCAAACTAATATTTTGACGTTCACATAAGCCAACTTCATCCAGAGGTGACTGACTAGTCTGTATTTTCACTGTCAATATAACTGCAATTAGTTTGACTGCTGGGATTGTTCTTCCACTAATGCAAGACCCCAAAATCCTCTCATTGAAGCAGCAGTGATTACTGCTATTTCCAATTGATTAAGGACTAATTTATTTTCTTTGTGATCATTTATTTGATTAGAATAGAACAAACTCACCAGCAGTTGTCCTGGCTAATCATCAGTATGATTTGTGCAGGTCCCCCTTCGTGCACTGTGACATAGAAAATGACATGGCAAAGAGGGGGTGTGCAAAATAATTTGCAAACAAAAGCCACATAAAAAAGGTCAGAGAGAGAAGGGCAAAAAGTATAGACAGGAGGGAGAGAGGAGAGAAAACTGACAAGATACAAAACAAGAGGCAGTTAGGAAACCACATGGGGTTTTCCTGACGCTACCATCAACACTTTGCTCAGACTTTCACAAACTGGAGCTAATAAGGTTGACAAAGTTCCAAACTAATGGGGGCCTCAACTGTTGGCTGGAAGTTCCACACAAAGTTTTAATTACTTTAGCAGAATTTGGATTCTCGTACAGTTTATTTGAATCTGACAATTCCCCTACACGTTCACTGCACTGACAGAGTGCCACTGAAGCAGCAGTGCACCAAATGTGATGGTGTGGATTCATTTAGGCAGAGAAACAAACTGCTAAATGTGCAGCTGTGAAGCCACCAAGCAGAGAGTCATGCTGCACAGACATGAGCACGGGATTCCTGCTGTCTCATGTACCAAACACAGTGATGTTAGTTTAGATCCATCTTAATATGATGTCAGTGGCACATGATATATATCTTTTTAGTTAAATTTATGTTTCAGGAAACACTTCATTTCCTGTAACGAAAGCCCTATCTGTGCAACCATGCAACTACTGACAATACAAAGCAACCATAACTTTAATTATTATTATCATTTTTATTGTTATCTGTTGCTTCATTTTCATGTTATTAACAGTTACAGACAATGTGTCCATGCACAGTGAGGCCAATATACAAATATTATTGTATTTAAACAGCCTTGTGTTACAAGTACATACTCAATGCAAAAGGAAAGGAAGAGAAGTGTAGTTGTTATGTATCATTAGCCTGACAAAGTAACGATCAGCAATCAATCAAATAAAGCAAATCTTCAGGTCTGATTTGGGTCTTTAAAATGTAGGTAGTTTCAGTTCTCAGTTTAAAGGGTTCACCAGGTTCACCAATTTTCAAGTCAGTCAGGAGCCCAAATGAACATTAAAGCTGTCTTTCTTGCTGTAATGATTCCTCCTGTTCATACTGACCATTAGAAGATCCTTCATAATGTTTACAATGGAAGTGATGGAGGACTAAATCCACAGTTCTGTGTAAACATGGATTTAAAAGTTGATGTGAAGTTAATATGAAGCTTCAGCGTCCAAATGAGTGAAATCTTCATCTTCTATGTTTCAACATTACAGTGTTTTTAGTACCAAAAAGACAGATGTGTCGTAGCTTGTTCCACTGTCGCAAGAAGATAAACTACTGCAGCTTCCCGTTTCATCTCAATTTATAGTGAGTTAAATTTAGAGTGAGTGACTTTGTTTGAGCTGAGTGAAGTTGTTGGTGGTCACAGACCATAATATTTGCATAATGCATGCACAGAATGTGTAACTACACAGTTGCATGCTAATTTGTTCGTGCTTATTCAATACCTTTATTGTTTTCTTGTTCATATATTTGCTGTTAGTGATTTAGTGTTTTCGGTTTCATTGATCTGTTGCTTCATTTTCTCACAGCGTGTGAAACTGCTTCTGCAAGTTAAAGAAACGTGACTTTATGAAGCTATGATCATGTAAGAACCTCTTTTGTTGTCAGTAGTGAATGACATGACTGATTTTTAACATCTTTAACTCTTATCTCCCTCGTCTTTCTGTTAGAAGTCAATTAGAAGTCTCACATATATGATGCCATGTTTATTATGCCTGCACCATCACATATATCAAATGGAAATACTCTATTGTCTTTTGCGTCATATTAAACAAATATGTCCAAAATTCAGTATGCAACATTTGACATATTTACAAATGGATCTTCTGTGGGTTTACAACAACATAAGTTCATAAAGATAGATCTGTCTGTAAGAGCAGCGGTTCAAGAGGTAAAAACAAAACAAAACAAAAAACAGGAAAAAGGAAAAAAAGAAGTGTCAGAGATATCAGTGAGTGCATCATCAATTTTGTGCACACCTTACGTGCTCTTCCATCTGTAACACAGCAACATGCTTGTATCCTCCTCCCACTGTCTTTCATGCCATTTGATTTTCTTGCTAAACAGGACATAGTTACAATGCGTGGGAGACAACCACAGCTAAATATAAGCTTCTTGACATGTACACAACAAGGGCTCTGTGCTCTTCCTAGCTCCCGGGAGAGTGGGTGGCAACAGCAACGTCACCCACTGCTGCGATGCTCTGCATGCATCAAGATCAGATCACACAGGAGGATGCTTGTCCATTTGACAGATACGTGAGGTCAGTCATGATGAATGTGATAAAAAACACAGTCACCACACAGGTTCTGACTGCGGGAGAGATGTATCTGAACAAAAGAAACTGGACAACAGACTAAAAGAGAGTTTGAGCAATGTGTGGACTTATTCAAAAGAGCACAGTGATTCACCTCGCTGCCTAGCAACCCACTGACAAACAATACCACGCAATAATAAATGACAAGTGTACTTTGTCACTGTCCTAAAGCATTGATGAGTCAGATTTACATTCCATAAATCAGACTATTTAGGTAACCAGGGACCTGTATCACAAAGCAAGTACAACTGAAGTCTGGCTTCATGGCCTCAGTGAGTCTATCACTGGTGATGGTAGATAACGGATTATCAGCTGCCTCTGTTAGATCTGCCTTTGTCCTATTCAGCTAACAGCATGAAAACCAAGAGCAGAGTGACCTCATATAATATGACTGAAAGTGAAGTTATAAAGAAGTGTGAGAATCATTGGTTTTTGTACTGGTATCACATTAACTCTCCTAGTTTAGCATTTATAGAGCTGCAATAATTAGTCAGTCAATCCATTAGTTGCTATTTTGATATGGGATTTTGAGTCATTTTTAATAAGATAATCAGCAGGATGTGGATCATTTTTCTAATAAAATACAACATTGAGTATATTTACATGGCTTCAGAGGGAGCTGGCAATCAGAGAGCAGACCAACAGAAAGGCATTAAAGCACTCACAGAGAGGCCAGCTACTGGCTACAGCACACACAGAGACATCCTACTACCTTGCAGAGTGTCTGTTGACAGGTTTGAGCTGATTCTCTGAAGTTAACTGGGGTATTGCTGACAGTACAGCAGGCTGCTTTCCCCAAGTTTGTGCTTCAACCACATTTAAAGGACAGGTTCACAATGTATTAAGTCTGTCTTAAAACAGTTGCCCATATGAGCAATGGCAGAGGTTAGGCTTGTATATCCCTTGATCCATGTGCTTACAATAACATGAGATGGAGGACAAACTCTACAGTCCTCATTTTGTGTAAAAATGTACTCAGAAGTTTATCTAAAGCTTCAGCTGTCAAAATGAGTCAAATCAAGTTTTTATGTTCTAAAGTTGAAGCCTTTTTAGTACAAAATTCTTGTACTGATCCTTCCACTGCAGCTCAACAGAGAAACACAGAGAGGGAGTTTTATTCTACGAGGACAGTGGAAACTCTGGAATATTTCCGCCTGATGTGAATAAATCAGACTGAAGCCTCATTTTAACTGGTGATAAACTTACAAATAAAAAATGGAAAAAAATGAGGACTGTGGATTTTGGATACATTGATAATGAAAAAAATGGCAGCCCTAGATTTCACCGACTGACTGCTGCTTTCAGACAAACCTGAAAAATTACGAGACTATTCTTTAATGTTATTTTAGATATCAATCCAAAATGATGTACTGGTTGGAGACAGGGTTGGTCCATCCATCCATTTTCTAAACCACTAGTCTTCTAGAGGGACGTGGGGGGGAGCTGGATCACAGCTGACATTGGGTGAGAGGCGGGGGTACACCCTGGGGTCACCAGTCAATCACAGGCCTGATCTCCAGGATTTGCGGCCAGTGGGGGAGAGCTGAAGCACCTAGAGAGAACCCATGCAGAGGGGCTCCTGCAACAGTGAGGCAACCACTGGTGTGCTAACCACTACACCACCTGGTTGAAGAGTGTTTTTATTGCAGCACGTTTGCAAGAAGTACTGGAGTGACTCTGTGCCAGAAGCAGATATCTGACACAAATCTACTCCGAGAGCTACTTCCAAGTCCTAACTTCACCCAAAATACCAATAACTTGCATTTCACTTCTTCATTAGAATGAACCACCCACCTGTACAACACTACAGACTGCACACAGACACTGCTTGTGCTGGAGAGTGTACAACCCTGCTAACAGCTGTGCGTGGCTGTTAACATGCTCACAATGATAATGCTAGCAGATCATGTTGATCAAGATAACAGTGTTGGTTTCGCGAGTCAGAACAGCACTAACATTTTACACTGAACACAAAGAACACCTGAGGCTTAAACAGATGATGGCGCTAGTTATCACACTTTATCCTCCGGGGAACATGAATGACCAATCAACGTATCAAGATATTTCAGCAAAGGACTACAAAATCAACCTCATGGTGGCACTAGACAAAAGTTGGATCACCAAAGTATTAATAATACAACATCTGGGCACCTTGAACATCTGTATCAAATGTTATGGCAATCCATCTCACAGTTATTGAGATATCTCAGTCTGGACACATATCACCATACCTAGAGGCAAGCCAACCTAAACTCAAGCCTGTGTAAGCTTTGATTCATAACGTCAGTTTGTCTTGTTGTTGGCTTGCTGGGGTCTCAGACTAATGAGCAAACATCCCACAGATATGAGTGATCAGTGAAATTTATGGGGTAAGGAAGTGCCTTTCATCATTACACATTAGTCCTCACACCTGTGGTTTCACCTTCTCCGTCTTGTTGGTTGGTTTCTTTCAGTTATAAGACTATCTGATCTACTTTTAGAAGTTGATGTCCCTTACAGGTCAGGACACTATGATCACTACTATGTGGACTAGTGTAGACCTACTTTACTTTAGGTTGTGTGTGTGTGTGTGTGTGTGTGTGTGTGTGTGTGTGTGTGTGTGTGTGTGTGTGTGTGTGTGTGTGTGTGTGTGTGTGTGTGTGTGTGTGTGCTGTATCAGTGTATAAAAACAAAATAATAAGAATGTTAAAGTTTGATGATGGAAGAAAGCAAACAGCTGTTTGAAGTGAGCAGTAACAGGTGTTCACTGACACACTGACTGGAGGTTTAATCGTGACTAACATTACAGACTAGGACTAAACACAGACTCTCCTCTTCTTACCTCTAAAGTGCGGATCTCCTGCTGGGTGAGGTGGTTGGATGCGGCGCATGTGGTGCGCAGAGCCCGCAGGCTGGAGACAGAGATGTCCACCAGCTTCTGGATGAGTTGGCAGTGATGCAGAGCTTCATCAGCGGCTGTGCTCTGCCCGTCTGTCCGTCCATCACTCCACATGAGCGCGGCTGCTGTCACACACTAACGCTCCCTCCAAACATCGCATAATGTGAAACTAGTTTCCGTGTTTTCCGTGCTACACAGATCCTTCAAGACTCCGTCACTAAGTTCACAGCAGACATGTAAAACTACTTCCTGTTGTAACCTCCAAACCACTTTCTGACTGGAACCTTTTCAATAAAACATGAAGACTAAAGATCAGTCCGTTTCATTATAGAGCAGACTACACAAACGTGTTTTACACAGAGATGTATCCATAGGCTATAATTCTACAGATAGGCCTATAAATACAGAGATACAGAGAAGCGCAGACCATTAAAGAAGAATTGTGTTGTCAAAAACAGATGAACAAAAAAACTAAATAGATTAAGAGATCTAATACAGAGGGCCGGCCAATTTCATCAAAAACAGTTTTCATGAAATAGTTTAAAGTTGGAAAATGAAAATAAACCAGACAACCCGAGCTTCTAAATAAGGCATCTCGTTAACATTCGTGTTTAAACTATATCTGATCAATCAGTTCGTCTTAAATCACTACTTTTCTTCATCATGCAGGGTAGGCAGCCTACTTATAGGACTAGAGGTGGAAAGTAACTAGTAACCTACACAAGTAGCCTACTGTTCTTCATTACAATTTTGAGATACTTTGTTTGAGTACCTATTTTGAGAGTTTAAATGCTACTTTTTACTTCCATTGCACTACATCACAGAGGGAAATATTGTACTTTCTACTCCACTACATTTATTTGACAGCTTTAGTTACTTTTCAGATGAAGATTTGACACAATGGATAATATAACAAGCTTTTAAAATACAACACATTGTTAAAGATGAAAACAAAAAGCAGTGTGTAGTCGGCTCACATTTCAGATGTCTATGAGTTGTTAACAGTTCCACCAAATAGTGATTTTTACCTTCTTCTTTACCTAACTTCTCACATGCTTTCATTTCAATAAATGTTCAAATGATCCAATATTTCAGCAAAAATCAAAGATTAGAGAAAAAGTCCAAAAACTGGAAACACATTTGTGTATCAGAACATTTATCTGCTGACCCTTTAGAGGGGCCCCACCCCTATGTTGGGAACCACTGGACTAAACTAGCTAACTGTATATAAAGTAGTGTAAACTAGCTAACTGTATATAACGTTGTGTAAACTAGCTAACTGTATATAAAGTAGAGTAAACTAGCCAACTGTATATAAAGTAGTGTAAACTAGCTAACTGTATATAAAGTAGTGTAAACTAGCTAACTGTGTAGTAGAGTAAACTAGCTAACTGTATATGAAGTAGTGTAAACTAGCTAACTATATATAAAGTAGAGTAAACTAGCTAACTGTATATAAAGTAGTGTAAACTAGCTAACTGTATATAAAGTAGAGTAAACTACCTAACTAAAGTAGTGTAAACTAGCTAACTGTATATAAAGTAGAATAAACTAGCTAACTGTATATAAAGTAGTGTAAACTAGCTAACTGTATATAAAGTAGAGTAAACTAGCTAACTGTATATAAAGTAGTGTAAACTAGCTAACTGTGTAGTAGAGTAAACTAGCTAACTGTATATGAAGTAGTGTAAACTAGCTAACTGTATATAAAGTAGAGTAAACTACCTAACTAAAGTAGTGTAAACTAGCTAACTGTATATAAAGTAGAATAAACTAGCTAACTGTATATAAAGTAGTGTAAACTAGCTAACTGTATATAAAGTAGAGTAAACTAGCTAACTGTATATAAAGTAGTGTAAACTAGCTAACTGTATATAAAGTAGTGTAAACTAGCTAACTGTGTAGTAGAGTAAACTAGCTAACTGTATATGAAGTAGTGTAAACTAGCTAACTATATATAAAGTAGAGTAAACTAGCTAACTGTATATAAAGTAGTGTAAACTAGCTAACTGTATATAAAGTAGAGTAAACTACCTAACTAAAGTAGTGTAAACTAGCTAACTGTATATAAAGTAGAGTAAACTACCTAACTAAAGTAGTGTAAACTAGCTAACTGTATATAAAGTAGTGTAAACTAGCTAACTGTATATAAAGTAGAGTAAACTAGCTAACTGTATATAAAGTAGTGTAAACTAGCTAACTGTATATAAAGTAGTGTAAACTAGCTAACTGTGTAGTAGAGTAAACTAGCTAACTGTATATGAAGTAGTGTAAACTAGCTAACTATATATAAAGTAGAGTAAACTAGCTAACTGTATATAAAGTAGTGTAAACTAGCTAACTGTATATAAAGTAGAGTAAACTACCTAACTAAAGTAGTGTAAACTAGCTAACTGTATATAAAGTAGAATAAACTAGCTAACTGTATATAAAGTAGTGTAAACTAGCTAACTGTGTAGTAGAGTAAACTAGCTAACTGTATATGAAGTAGTGTAAACTAGCTAACTGTATATAAAGTAGAGTAAACTAGCTAACTGTATATAAAGTACTGTAAACTAGCTAACTGTATATAAAGTAGAGTAAACTAGCTAACTGTATATAAAGTAGGGTAAACTAGCTAACTGTATATAAAGTAGAATAAACTAGCTAACTGTATATAAAGTAGTGTAAACTAGCTAACTGTATATAAAGTTGTGTAAACGAGCTCCACCTCCAGCAGCTACAACAGTAACATGCTGCTCTAACACTGATGCTTCACTATTGATAATCTAATGATGTCATATATAATAATACTGCAGTACTTTTACTGTAATACTGCATACTACATCACTCATAATACTGCAGTACTTTTACTGTAATACTGCATACTACATCACTCATAATACTGCAGTACTTTTACTGTAGCTAATACTGCATACTATATCACCCATAATACTGCAATACTTGTACTGCAATACTGCATACTACATCACTCATAATACTGCAGTACTTTTACTGTAATACTGCATACTACATCACTCATAATACTGCAGTACTTTTACTGTAGCTAATACTGCATACTACATCACCCATAATACTGCAGTACTTGTACTGTAATACTGCATACTACATCACTCATAATACTGCAGTACTTTTACTGTAATACTGCATACTACATCACTCATAATACTGCAGTACTTTTACTGTAACTAATACTGCATAGTTACATCACCCATAATACTGCAGTACTTGTACTGTAATACTGCATACTACATCACTCATAATACTGCAGTACTTTTACTGCAATACTACATACTACATCACTCATAATACTGCAGTACTTATACTGTAATACTGCATAGCCTACTACATCACTCATAATACTGCAGTACTTTTACTGTAATACTGCATACTAGATGTAGTATGCAGTATTACAGTAAAAGTACTGCAGTATTTTAGTATTATGAGTGATGACTCATAATACTGCAGTACTTTTACTGTAATACTGCATACTACATCACTCATAATACTGCAATACTTTTACTGTAATACTGCATACTACATCACTCATAATACTGCAGTACTTTTACTGTAGGATGATTTTTCATGCAGGACTTTTACTTGTAAAGGAGTATTTTTTACAGTGATATATTGGTACTTTTACTGCAGTAAATGATCTGAATGCTTCCTCCACCACTGTATCGAAAATAAAGCTTCACAACACTTAACTTATTTATTACTTATGTATTTAATAGAAGTTGGTTAGACGGTTGTTTATTTTATAGGGCTGCATGTAGCTTTATTTTGAAGCATGCATATATTTCAATTTCCTGTGTGCTTTCGGATCAGGCTATTTGAGTTAACGACCACTTGCTTAAATACTGCTTGTGATGTCTCCTCTTTTCCCCATGTATTCTAAATGCTTATCACACTTTGATATATTTTAATGACAGTTACAATGTTATATGTAAACAGCAAAGGGAGTAATGAGACTGCACAATGTGTATGAGTGAGTTGATATCAGATGTATTGCAGTAGTACTAGAAGCCCAGACTTATCTGACTAGTAAATACATATTTGTGGGCTAGTTAAACTGTATCATTAAACAAGTATTTAACAAACAAATGTTTTCCAGAGGGAAGAGGTTGAGTTGTGGTTGTGATAAATTAGAATGCACTGCCATCTGCTGCCAGAGCCGTGTCAATGAAATATTACATCACCACACAAATAAACAACCATCAGTCAGTGTGTCCAGTTTCAAACCTCAACGTTACTCAAGTGTCTGTGAGCTGTATACTGAAGCACAAGCAAGTTCAGAATTGCTGTTCTGTGGCTGAACCTCACTTCCTGTCTCACTGTGAAGGGAGATAAAACTATTTCCCTACAGCAGTTAGTCACATTAGTGTTGCATTACACCGGTTATATGTTGCCAAGAAAAGTGGTACAAAGAGCACAGACAGAATGGATTAAAGCTCTTTTTGACTTTTGTTATCACCTAACTCTAAAACCACATCAGTCCTGCAACTTTAAACCTGCAGTGTGAAACTTTGATATATAAATGAATGTTGTTGCATTCAAGCAATTCCCAAACAAAATGACACAATTGTGATTTAGCCTACCACTGCCAGATAAATCTCTCTGTACACAGTATTCAGAGTTTTTCCACTGGTGTCAGGTTTGACATTCCCACGCTGGCTGGATGTATGTATACTCCACATGTTCTATGCTCTTCTAGACTTTACAAATGTAGTCAGTAGTACACACAAACAAGGAGTCCTCACTGAAACACAGAGAGCAGTGAGGGGGAGAGGATGTAGCACAAACATAAATGACAACAAAATGCAGCAGAGATTGTTAATGTTACAGTATTTACCTTAGTTAGGTGCATTCATTTTATCTCAGTGTGAGAATCTCACTGAGAATCTCCATGTGTGTGCTGCACACACTGGAACATAAGAGAGACACCCACTGTACTGCAATAAAAGCTTCACATGTAAAAAGTCAAGAAGAGTAAGCTTTAAGACATAAGGTGCTTCACATATAAGTGAATGAAGAGCAAATCTGTTGAGTTAACTCCTGATTTAAATGCATAGCAAGAAACTCACCACTGACACCAGTTTATAATAATCATACACAGTGATAATACTGCAAATGCAAGAGCATTAGGCTCAATTGCCTCACTCAGTGATAGATAGTGAATCTTCAGAGACCACCACTTTAAATAACTAAAATTATACCATGAGAGCTTCTGGTGTATTGCGTCACACTGTGAGCAGTCAGGAGTTGTGTTACTGTGTGAGCTGCTTATTCTGACCTGATTTGGAGATCAGTGAACCAAAGAGCTTTTTAGAGAGTGCCAATACAAACACATGCTGTCGTATGATGGTAAATCATTTATTTGCCAACTGGGAGAAGCTCTCATGGCTGCTACAGACTGCAGTAATCTTACACATTTATTGCCACCAACGGCAGGTTTGTAATAATCATACTCTTTGATAAGGGCTGTCATCAGTGGGCCATAGGCTCAATCACCATTGTGTTACCTCATTTAGCTATAGATATTCAAAGTAGACATATTTAAATGAAAATCTTTAAAGATCTCAGAGATCCCCACTTTAAATATGAAAAAAATACAGTTGAGATCTTTTCAAGGGCTCTAGTAGAGCTTCTGATACATTGCATCAACCAGTGCACAGTCTGGAGTTGTGTTACTGTGTGAGCTGCCTATTCTGATGTGATTTGGAGGTCAGTGAACCAATGAGCTTTGTGGAGAATGCCAATACAAACACATGCTGTCGTATGATGGTCAATCATTATGGAATTCCAAACATTTTGTTGGCTCATTTTACCTCTGTTATTGGGTTAAACACCAGCGTTGCATTGATCGGGTGGCTGTGGGCTCAGGACAGGAGAGTAGTTGACCACTAATCTAAAGATGTGTCCTTGGCCAAGATACTCACTCCCAAATTCCTCCTCATGGCTGCGCCAACGATGTTTGAGTGAATGTTAGATTACTCTGATGAGCAGGTTGACACCCTGTGTGGTAGCCCCTGCCACCAGAGAATGGATGTATGGGTGTATGTGACTAGTAGCGTAAAAGCACTTTGAGTGGTCAAAAGACTAGAAAAGTGTTATGTAAGTACAGTCCATCTACCATCAGTGCCCAGATGTAGGTTGCAGCTGCAGTGAGACAGTTATTCTTAATTTCTGACACCGTCAGAAAAGGTCCCAGATCACACTGTGTATACCTGGGTGATGTAGCGTAGCTAAAGTGACAAGGACAGTTGTAGGCAGGCACACTCAGGCTGTCGTTTGAATGCAAACATGATCAGTCCCAAGACCAATGAGGTCTTACTTCAAAGTGTCTAAAGCTCATTTAACTGCTAGAGCTCCCTTACCAACTATGAAGTACCCCAGTTCTCTTGGAAAGATCCTGGCTTAAATACTGCACCAGCATCTGGCTCTACCATTGTCCATGAATCCTCAAACCTCTCCAGTCAAGGATTGTCACTCGACCAAAAGGTCCTCTGCTGAGTACCCAAAGTGGCTGGACATCAGGCCTCCCACAAATAACTGGGTTGACAGGCATCTTGAGCTCATTGGAGGGGTTGGAGACTGCTACGGAACCTTCCATCAGCTGCTGACGCTCCTGCTTCCCCCTCTGTCGAAGCTGGACACACTGTTGCTGAAGCCAGTTCCACCGCTCCTCTTGCTGCTGGCCTGGTTGCTCCATCCTGGCACCAGAGTCGGACTGTTGTTGCATCACCCGTCACTGATGACTCAATTGTTCAGGAAGACCATAATCTAGCAGTTGACGACCTACTGTTGCATGCAATTCGGGGCCATCAGCTGCTTGACATTTCTTCTAAGTTGGCAATTTCCTTACTGCCTCCTACTGGCCTGCATCCCACCACTGCCACCAAATTTGATGTAGAGTAGCTCAAGTGTCAAGGAAGGTGGTAGGCTGGCAGCCTCAGGCTATCGTTTGAATGAGTAAAAACTGATTTATGCAGTCCGCTTAACAACCAAAAGAACGTGTGTCCAAAAATGAAAATACAAACACTCAAAATGAACTGGCTTAACTCAAGCTTAACACAAGCGCACACAGCTACACCTTCATCCTCTGACCTCCTCTAAATGTACATCTCTCCCCTTAAAAAGCCCCGCCACTCAATTAGGCAGAACCATTACTCCCTCTTACCAATTGGCACTCAACAATGCTACTTGTATCAATCAACAGTGTTTACCAGCCATCATTAACAACATCTCCATAAGCCAAAACAATAAATTAAAACCATGAAATCAGCCCTTTAGCTGAGTAAAATAAATCCCCCATGCTTAGCCCAACCCACTGACATCACCAGTGTATAAATACAGGAAGTAGTTGGGCAGTTCTTCCTTTTGTTTGATAAGCACATGGTGGCGTTGGTAAGTAACAAAGAAAGTGAACGCATAACTTATGAAACTAAAAGCTAAACCCAATAAAGATCAACCTTATATACATGTCTGTTTTACTTTGACCAAAAGTTTGCTGAATGTAAATTGTAACCAAATATAATGCAAAACAAACAAACCCAGGATAGTATGTATCTGCATATGATTACTGGTAAACTAATGGTTTAAACAAACATACATAGTCAAATGAATAAGTTAGCTGGTGTTGATGATGAAAAAAGGAGGTGACAAATGATGAGTTTCACCCACTTTGTCACAACCTGGCATTAGGTTAAGTAAGGTCTGCACAGGTGTCTAATGAGTAAACCTCCATCTCATTTATTGTGGAGGAATCCTGCTCATTTTGTCATCACTCCAACAGAGCTCAGAATCTTGCTGCCATCGTCCTCTTTCTGTTGGTTTTCCATGCCTATCTCCTGCTGCCTGTGTGTACATGCTTTGTTTAGGGCTTTCAGTCATAGGCTGTCAGGATGAGGAAGTGTTCGGGGTGGAGTGTGTTCTGTCGCAGGATGAAGCAAATGACACAACTGCTCTGGGCTGTGTAGTAACAGCATGCTTACACTCACGTACAACTTCATATTGAATTATGTCCCTTTATTTGGTAAGATATGTCAAGAGACATGATTCAACAAAAGTTTCTCATACCAGAGGGGTTGCTAACCAATTGGTAACGCCAGTGGAACCAGTTATACAGAGCTAATTGTTGGACCACTGAGCAGATGATGACATTCAGACAAAGCTGCCTTTCAAGCCAGTTGGGTTAGCCACTGTAGCCTGAGCAGATACAATGACGATATAAGGCCACGTCATGTTGCCAATCTGCTCTTTGATTGGGTGAAGATAGGTGTCCATATGAACAGTGAAACAGGTTTTCCTCACACAACAAACCCATGAGTTCAGGATGAAACTGGAACTCATGGTCGTTTGTTGATGCTATGTTGCTCTAATGTTCCAGGCCACCCAGGTTAAATATACCACTGATGACTTTGACCAGCGGATCCTGTACGAGTACTTGGCTGAAGCCAGTGTTGTCTTCCCAAAGGTTTTACCTGTTGTGTAAGTAGTTAACAGAGCTCTGTCCAGAGTCTGATATAAGAGTGGATGACTGTAAACTGAAGTGCAAGAATATATCACATGTATATGATCACATCTGATTATAAACTTTGGGACATAGATTCAAAAATGTTTCATGTGTGTCTTAAAGCAACAGCCAGGTGTTCATATGAACAGTAAAGAGGTTTTCCTCTCTGTAATCATTCCTCCTGTTCATACTGACTATTAAAAGATCTTCAAATGTGCTTTCAATGTAAAGTGATGAAGGACAAACTCCACAGTGTGTTCAGTCTTCTAAAAGTAGATGATCAGCTTCTATTGAGCTTCAGCAGTTTGAGTTAGTCATATCAAGTGATATCTGACACATTTACAGTCTTTTTAGCATCAAATTCCCTCTTAGTGTTTCCTGTTGAGCTGTGGTGGAAGTATAGTAACAAAGTATAGTATAGTAACTAAAAACACTAATGTTGAAACATAGAAGATGAAGATTTCACTCAATTTGACGCTGAAGCTTCATATTAACTTCACATCAACTTTTAAATCCATGTTTACACAGAACTGTGGATTTAGTCCTCCATCACTTCCATTGTAAACATTATGAAGGATCTTCTAATGGTCAGTATGAACAGGAGGAATCATTACAGCAAGAAAGACAGCTTTAATGTTCATTTGGGCTCCTGACTGTTGTGTTTAAGACATTTATTAAAAATGAACAATGATAATGTCTGTCATACCAGTGAAGCCAGCAGCTGGCAGTATAGCCTGAACAAATCAGATGTAGATACAAGGTGTTAAAGCAGGTCAGTGTTGGAGAATGGTGTGACCTGTCAGAAGGTGTAGGTAGAGGATATCTGCTTATGTACCATGAGCAATCATCACCGTCATCTGATATAACGATTCATCTTTACTTTTATTATTTGGTCCATTCAAATCAGTTTACATAATACTCAGTGATAACAGTGTTTTGTCTTCCTGTTGAATCATATTTATATTAGTTATAGTTATCAGTTTATTCCTGATAAGCCCCTGCTGACATATTAGTGCTGCATTTGTTCTAGATAATTCTACCAGTGCATGTTTGATAGTGTTGTTTGTGCAAGAAAAGTTCAGCCTGCTCTGCACAGTTTCACCTCGACCCACCCCCCCCACCCCGCCCCCAAACATCCACCCACCCACACCCATACACATACACACACACTCAATTTCCTCTTTTTGCCTCATATTCAGGAGGAAAAATGTTACATAAGAAGCAGAATGACTTGTTTTTGCACGTCAGAGTCAGAACTGACTAAAACCAGTCTGTGGATGTTTTAGAGTACAGATTTAGATACACAGTTCATGCAGAAGCAAAGTAGCATTACTCCACCTATACTTCCAAGGTGCAGGGAAAAAAATTGAGAGAGTTAAAAACTCCAATAACACGGAAACTCAAAGGTTTATTTGAGGACATGAATGAAGACTTCTCGTAGTGAGCTTTTATAGTGCTTATTAAATATCTCATTCATGTAGTTCTGTAGTGGCTTATGTTTTTTTTAATGATATATCTTCGTGTTCTTTCTATATGTAACACTTTATAAAAAGTTGTTTTTTGTCTTTTTCATTGAAATGTTTTTAAAGTGTGACACATAGTATGACCCAATATAGTATTTAAAGTATGACCCCATAGTTGCTCTTCACCAGTATGTGGACCATGTACAGTGTCCCATATTGCCTTTCTGTGACAACGATTGGCCTAAAGCCATATGACCACAAACCCAACCCCTCTTTGTAGGCGCCCCATTGGCTCATTTGTGTGTAGCACTGTGGATGTATATGATTGGTTGTCTTTTTTTCTGTCTGCCTCATAATAACCTCTTTAAATGTTTGTTGTGTAAATCATAATCACCCTGATGAATGCCACAAGCTGAAACACGTTGGTCTAACAGCCCAAGTGTTGCTGTTCCTGCAAGAGAGGAACCAGAGTTTCTCAATTCTTCTTGAGTGCAGTGTGACACGTAACACATTCCTCCACCACAGCACCATTCTTCACCTCTGTTATCTCAACCGCCCCTCTGATCCATGTGCATATACTAACATTTTGTAAAGCAGTGTGCATGGATGCACTCTGGTTTTGAGATGATAATGTGTTATTTCAAAGAACTGAAGGGACAAGACTTGAAAAAAATCACCATAATTATCCCTGAATGGCAGTAAGAAGGCCACAGTGTTTTTTCTGCCTGCATACCACTCCACCCTCCTGTCCTTGAGAGCCCATAACACAACGATGACTCACTTCCTCTGTTTGTTGAAATCTCTCTCTAACTGAGACTAATATCCTCATGCAATCACATGATGATGATGATACAGAGATCATGCAAACACGCATTTGCACTGTGCAGTTATATAAAAATAAATATCTACATTTCAATATTTAAAGACTTTTATCATGATAAAGAGAAAAAATAAGACTTCAACAAGGATGTGACTTTTCCAGGGGCCCCCACCTAGAGGGCCTGTTTAGTAATCCATCCATGCTGAAGAGCCAAATGACATACACATTCAGACACTGTATTGAAATCCTACAATGCTTTAAAGATGTATCCTATGTGGAACACTTCCTGCAGGACATGTTGAACAAATACATTAAAAAGCAAACAGACTTAAAGACTGAATGATGACAGACATGAAACATGTGACTTCAACTTCACTCAAGCTTCCACTGAAGAGACAGAGAGAGACAATGTTTCTCAAACAAATAGACAGATAAACAGAAATGTTCCATCATGTTGTCCACATGGTTTTAAGCAGCTTTGACTGCTGCTCTTTTAATGAAATCATCTTGTTGTATCCTCTTGTTCTGGAGTGGATTAATGGCACTAACTGGAGCCAGCTGTTTATCTCTAACCCTGTAACACAAAGTGAATCATATTTGATACATGAGTTCTAGAAACCTCAAAATCATCCATTTTCATTTTATTACATTTCATGCATTATGTATTATTATCACGCATGAAAAAGTCTGAATTTGGTGATATGAGCTTTACACAGGACCCTAAAAAATGTATTCAATATGTTTTTGTGTGTTTAAAAACATGCTATGAAAAATAAATGGCAAGAAATTCCCAGTGTATCAAATATGATACAAAATAAAACTTCCAGATGCAAAGTCTTATTTAATGAATCTTTTTGACTTGTCAGAAGCTCCAATAAACTCCAGTTTCAAAGAATTACAATTTTCTGGCTATTATTTGATGGTTCAGGTTTTACAGGGCTAATATTCACATAATAGTAGTTTTCTTTTACCTTCTTTTATACCTTTTATCTTCAGGAAATGTGCTTAAAAGTGGCACCACAGCCTGTTAGCTTTGACTTTTAAAATTCACAATAGGAACTTTAGCAATATATGTATCATAGGTTTAATGGTTTAATCTCCCAACATAGATTAAGCCTCAGCTCTTTGATCTGCAGTCTGCTGTGAGGACTCTGCTTCTCTAATATTTAACTGCACATATTAACAGTCCAGGTCAATAATAAACCTGGTCACTCATGTGTACAGAGCTATGTTTATGTGTGTGTGCATGTGCTGCTGGTACTTTTCCATTCAGCTGATAGGAGGATCCATGCTGCTTGTTAAGTACATTTCCAGTTCCTGCTATCACAACTGTCAGAGATAGCATGAGTTTTACAGTGTTAGAATAGATATATCACCACTGTTGCAACACCAGTCACTTGATTTTATTTGCATTGTCTATTTTGGAGGCATTCTAAAGGTTGATTGATTTGATTGGATGTAACATTCTGATTTTAAAAAGAAAATCGAATGTAAATGTATTTATTTTAACACACTTCCTTAAAAAGATCATCAATCATTTCATGCAGTAATTAACTTCTTTTCTACATTAAGAGAGGCATTTTTAGGAACATGTTGGAAGTATTTTACAATCATCAAATTATCTTTTAATCTAATTTTCTTAAATTTATGAATACAGGCATTTAAAAAATGTGGACCAGGAGGAAATGAGATGTTATCTCATTCTGATCCTTCTCACAGCTCATACTGATCTCTGTCAAAGCTCATATTTTCCTTGCTGTTATTTCTGGAGCATCAATTGACACATCAGCTGTTCACATCACCTGGTCAAGTCTAACCAATAGCACGGGGACACACTCAACTCAACTCAACTTTATTTACAGTATATAGCACTTTAAAACAACCACAGCTAAAACAAAGTGCTGTACATAAAACAACACAGGAACATAAAACAATTAACAGGAAATAAATACAAAAATAATTGTTTATTGTTTTTAAAACAAATTAAAAACAATAAAACAATAATTAAAAAACAAACAAATAAACCATAAAACACTAAAACAGGAGCAGAGTCTCAAAGGAATAAAAAGCCAAGGAATAAAAATGGGTTTTAAGACGAGTTTTAAAATACACCTTTATTGTCAGCTTATCATATTGCAGCTGTCTTTTTAAATGTTCTCCCTCTCTGCTCAGGTGCTTTGTTGATGCTGTTTCATACGACCCACCACCTCCCCATCACCACCCAGTCTCCAGATTCCTCAATGCATCACTTCAACTTCATCAGCCCGATCAGTTTCAGCCTCAAGATGACTTTGTTGTGATTTGGACCGAGATTGACTGATTGAAGTCATCAGCTACCACCAGTGTCTGGACTCCATGGAGGATCTATTATGACTTACGTCCTTCCATTCAAAAATTCTCCCTGCAGAGTCCAAGTGCCAAAGACTACCTAATACCTAATCATTAATATCATCTGCATAATAAAAAGGCAAATTCTACTTCATTTTCTGGTCTCTCCTGATTGAAATGTTGTCACCTTTTTGTTAGAGCTCCATTATTGCTAGCTATCCAGGAGCTGACATCATTAGCAACACAGGCAAAAAAAGCTTAAATCCAGACATTTCACTGCAATGATGATGTTGACTGTCTATAGTTTGTTGTGAGGCCACAGTATGATTGGCTGCATCTAATTGTTTGATAGAGGATACCAACATCACCTTTCTTCCTTTTGGATGTCTCTTGTAAGGCTGCAATATCATGTTTGACCACAGATTAGGGATTAGGAACCACAGGGGCGCTGTTTCACTCATTGTAATGGAGCTTCAATCATGTGCTTAGTCTACACAGTCACCAGATCTTAGCTGAACACCTATGGGATACTTTACACCTACAGCACCATCATCTTAACATCAAGATGATGGTGTACATTCTGTATGTACTTCTATATTTTTTTTAATATAAAAAATGAACTATCATGTACTATGAAACCAATTCTTTTAGTAAATGTATCATATAGACCCTGATGCTGAATGAGGTAGAGTTGTTAGTCAGGTAAGGGTTATAATGCTTACCTGTCTGAGAAACAAATTCTTCAATTACCTTTAATTGTTGCATATTACATTCAAGTATTTAAGGCTACAGCCAAATACTCAAGAATTCAAAACATGTCAGGGGTTTTAAGTGTTTTGGGAAAAGGAGTTCACTATCTGAGGAGCTACTGTTTTCTCTCATACAACAATAATCCCATTGTTTTGTTAAAAAGCCTTTATTGAAACTACAAACACAAAAAAAAACATTACCAAAAAAAAGGAAATGTATACATTCATATATATTTGATATATTTAGCGCTTCATACTGCATCCAACTGAGGCAGGACTGTGTTTTTCCAATCACAATGGTTACAAACGTTAAGGTTCTGTATGGAGAACAAAGCACTGCAGCCTTTTTGTGAGACATCATCTATCAGCGGAGGAGTATGAGAGCCTGACCATTCACAGACTATCACACAGGGAAACCTTTGGCATTAGCACTGACTGTCAGAGAACTTATTGCAGCTGCTCTGCACCCACCTGCCTACACACACACACACACACACACACACACAAACACACACACACACACAAACACACTCAGAACTAGTTTTCCCTTCTTCATATCTCCTCTCACCAACATACAAACTGAAAATGACAATCAAGAAAGTGAAGATTTCTTAAGAGTCACTGTGGATTATCATGTGCAGATTTCTATCTCAAATACAGTGAACATGAAGGTCTTTGACACCAGATGACAGAGGCTGCCAGTCATTTGGTCTCATTTGTTTATCAGAGGAACAATGTTACTTTCGAGTTTGCTGTCTTTACTCGCAGTCATTTCTACACAGAGCAAAGTGTGACAGGGCACAGGAGCATTCAATGCTATAGTCTAGATCAGACCTGCACAGAGAAATGGAATATCTTTCTGAGCCTTAGCAGTAAGACAGCTGTAGTTATTTGTAGACATTTTCACATTTAAAAAGGAGAACAAGAAGAAATACAAATACAAAAATACAAATGTTGAACAGAAGAACGTGACCAAAAAGAAAAAAAAAATCTACACTTCGATATGTTTACAGACATCATACAGTTTTGTATATACATATCACATGGAATTGTGTATACAGGTTTTTTTTACAGGCTTAAATATAGATAGCAGTGAAGCAGCAGATGGGCTTTGCTTTAGTGTGAGATCATTGCAACACTCATCTCAAGGCTTTATAGGACACACACACACACACATTCAAGCATATTGTTGCCATTATGTTACCAGTCAGACATGTTTCGGGTCATCATGTCAGGGCTAGAATAATGTAAGCTGCAGTGGATATTTGGAGCCATTGTAGGCAGAACGTCAAGATAGCTATCTGGAGTCTGATTGTATAAAAACTATATGATGTTGACATTGAGTTGATTGATAGCTAAGTCACTGTACTTGAACTGCTGATAAATCTAGCGAGTGATTTTATATTGGAAATAACATCTGCTGCTAAGCCACATTAAAAAATGTCCAGGACATGTGATTGTGCTGTAAATACTGTTTAAGAAAAAAATATTCACAATGTGAGAGAACACTGGCTGCTTGGATTGTTATGATCAAATTTAAAGATAAGTAATTCCACAGTATCAGTAGTCCAAAGATCTTAGTGTTGGCCTTCAAAAACCCTGCATCCTTTAAACCCTTACATCCCACGCGACTCTTCCCTTTAGCTCACACACTTACAAAGTGAAAACCTGACAGTAACAGAGAGCACAACTGCAAAGCTTCTTATATTAAGTGCAACAGCCATTTCAAGTCAGCGGAAAAGAAGAAGAAGAGGAGGAGTTTAGTGAACTTGGTGAAGAGCTGGAGCAGAACACTTTCAGGTACCACACTGATGTGGTGGAGGGGGGGAGCAGGAAGCCCCAGAAATAACTTGACCTTACAGGTATGGATTGTGTGCTGGCCTCAGCAAGCTCCTTTACTAAAGCACTAACAAAAATAAATATGTACAAAACACAACATCCTGCTGTGTGAGGATGTGGTTGGAGGGGGGGTGGGGGGGTGAGATAGGGATGTGGCTCTGGGGCATCAGTAAAATTAAGCTCTTGTCCTCTTGTCCAGATTGGTTTTGTTTGTCCTTTCAACAGAGTTCTCTAAAAAAAATGTTTGTTTTTCAGACAAGCGAGAGATTCATTGGTTTTCCAGCATGCTGCTGCAGGTGCAGTGGGGGCTGGGTGGATGGGGGATTAGATGACTTTATAGGTTAGGTAGTCGCGGAGTGGCGTGGGAATGGCCAGAGTCTCCACCTGCTCTGTGGTCATCACCCGGCGGAGAGCCATCCTGCACATGTGCTGCAGACTGGCAATGCTACGAGGACTTTCCCAGAAGTGCACACCACCATCACGAGTCCTGCAAAACACACGCAGCTCTTTAACAATGATGACACAGAAATATGAGCTAGCATGTGAGGTCAGTGGAAAATTTGAAAAAAGGGTTAAGAATGCATGTGTGACAAGCAAACAGGTCTCCTTGAAGGTTATAATGCAGGTGACAGTAATATATGACACAAGTCTTTTAATGTGTGTGTGTGTGTGTGTGTGTGTGTGTGTGTGTGTGTGTGTGTGTGTGTGTGTGTGTGTGTGTGTGTGTGTGTGTGTGCTAATGTCTTACCCAGCAGCAAGGACACTTCCTTCAGAGGAGAAGGCACAGCAGAGGCCATTAGAGAGAGAGGCGATGGCCTGAGGAGCTCTTTCCTCAATGCTCCAGAAACGAACCAGCCTGAACACAGACACAAACACAAGGACAGTGCTGTCAGGAATCAGGCTGCATGGAACACACAGGACTACCTTTCTATTGTTACTGTTAAATGCACAAAAACATGACAAAATGTAAGAAAGTGAAAATTTAGTAATTTGTCTCAATTTCTATGAACTTGTGAAAACTCGGATGGCAAACACTGTCTGATGATGTCATCAGGGTTCCTTGTCTCTGACCTGGAGATTATAAATGTATACCAGCCTGTCTGCTGTACTAGCTCAGTAAGTTTAGAGGACATGACATTTTTCAGGCTTGCGTTGCCCCATATTTGTACTTGTGGATTTATACTAGGCACTCAAAGTCAGAATATGATGTTGACCCCTTTTACTTAACGTTCAAAAAAATTTGTTGATTGTTAATATCAATCAATATATCTTTTTCTATACGCAGCAAAAAGTCACTAATACTTTCTATTATCTGTTGATTAGTTATACTTTCTATTTTTACAGTGCTGGTCCAAACCAAGTGAAAGCAGTGTTTTCCATGAACAGCCTCTAGTAGGAGTGCTGTATTGACATGTTTTTTTCCCCCTCAAGCCACCATTTTGTGGAGCTTCTTTTTCCAACATGTTTTGTAGCAACAGCTCAGCTCTCAGCCAGCGCTCACAGTGATTAACAGCTACCTTGTGATAGTCATGGGACCCATCCAAACAAACCAGCATACAGTAGCTCTGTGCTCTCAAGTCCCATTAAAACTCATGATTGAGTGAGACTGAAAAACAAACTGCAGCAAACAGTGATGCTTTTCTGCTGCACTCTGCTATGTACATATGAGTCCGTGTGAACTGCTACACAACACACACTGCTTCAGTGAGCAAACATCACACGCAGCTCAACACGTGTTTTTGGAGGCTCACACTCAAGTTACTGACTGTTTATAATTTGGGCTTATAAAATCTGAAGGTCAGTATTTCAACACTGAATCTATATTCATGTAACAGTTTCTATTTTCCAACAACACTGTCTGTGGTTCCTCTAAGAGAAAAGCTGCTGACTAAACATTAATTGAGCCACGAGACGTTTCTGCTTCACTAACCACAACGGATACAGGGAAAGTATGAAAGAAAAACAGAGAGTACAAGATACAACGACACAGCTGAGTTGCTGTTTAAGAAATGTTAAACATTAGTAGAACTCGGATGTTATTCAGAGTCTTACCTGTCATCAGTAATGCTGGCAATGTGGCGGCCATCAGGGCAGAAGCTCACAGAGCGAACCCAGCGGTCATTTGCCCCTCCAGCAAAAATGGGTGATGGAGGAGGGAAGAGATGGCTGGAGGAAGAAGAGAGTGACAGTTTAATAACAGCATCAGAAGAAAGCAGCTCAACCCATTCAACTTTAAATCTACTTTAAATTGAAATGGACAGTTGGAGGGTTACTTCATGTAGCTGTGACTGGGTACAGCCACAGGCCCACTCATTCCTAATCAATATATAGTATCATCCTTTCTGACATTTTCTAAAACATTGTACTTTAGAAAGTGTTGGTGCATTTGTTATGGACTATTTTCAGTTGCATCCACTGCAACAATGTGGCTCATTGATGAGTTTAACAATGGAGTTCCTTGGCACAAAAGAAAACAAGTTTATTAAGTATAAAGCAGTTTATTTTCCTTATCCAGGTCTTACCCCAGCTCCAGCAGAATGGTGCCCTTGTGGTGGTCCCACACGATGACGCGGGTGTCATAAGAGGCGGTGGCCAACATCGCCCCATCTGGTGAAAACTCACAAGACACCACATCATTATGGTGTCCCTCCAGCTTCCTCATCAGTGTGTACTTATCCATGTTCCATAGGAACACCTGTAACGTGAAGAGAGGACTGTTATAGCCTATGGAATGATTAGGAGAGAATATAGATATATATTATCTTACTGCTATCATTACTATATGCACATCAATCATTTAGAAATTAAGCAGGAATTAATCAGAATTATGCTCATGTTATGCTCAGTGTCATTGTAAAGCTTTGTAACTTTAAACCAGACCAAACAAACATTAGAGCACATGCTACACAAGCAGCAAGGCTAAAAGTCAAATGCAACACTTCACATCTTTTCACTAACTACAACATTATAACTAACATTAAAATATCTTTGTTGTGTATTTAACTACAATATCATTGAAATGTATACTCTCATTATATCATTATATATACACTAAATTAATACTTCTATTATTTTAACAAAAAAAGTCTACACAAAAAAAGAGAAAATAAAACAAGTAGTAACTTAAGGTAACATAATGTTACTCCTCTGGTTTCCCCTTTCAGAGTTTTAGTTCACTGTGTTTACAATAGGCTCGCACCTCCGGCAGAAGCCTACGAAGAGAGACAGATACTGCAAGAGAAAAGAATATTTTATGGCCAAAGGGTTCATACCTTTGGCAAGTATACATATGCATACACACACACTGTATACACACTCTCACACACACAATCTGGTAGAAAAGTGATCATCTGTTGAAGACTTTTGCTTTTGACAGTCGTCTATAGTCAGTATTTTCAGTATTAGTATCTTTGCTCCAGAGCAACACATGATGAGAGAACTGCTAATATATCACTTGTGAAACTCTGAATCTTTAGTGTTAGAAGTGCTGCTAACACTGCTTGTGAGCAAACAAATGCAGTTAATGATCTACATTCAATCATAACAGTAACATGCAGACTAATGGTTTAGTTTATTCTTCCCTTTAGGTTCCCATTTCAGTTAAAAACAGGAATTATGCACTTTTTCTCTCATGCCTAATTTTCAGCACAGGAATGCTGATGTGGGAATGCAACTGAAATAAACAGTGTTATTTATTGCTGTTCCACTGTTGCTGCCAAAAGCAGAGATGCTCAAATGCTCTTTAGAAAAGAAGAAAAAGCCACAGAAGAACTGCAGATGGAACAAAAACTGTAAATAAAAGTAAATAATTGGCCAATCTGTGAACCACTGGGGATTTTGCTCAGTTTTTTTCTCAATCATTTCGTCATTATTTTTGTTTTGAGGCAACAGCTGACATTTATAAACAGGGTCTGAAATTAACACCCGTCAAGTGCCAAATGTGGGTAGATTTTCTGTTTATCTGCCACACTGGCAGATAAATGTTGTTGATTATGTTGGTATAGAGGACATTCCTCTTTTTTGTCGCCAGTCTGCTGCTAGCTGCTGTTAATTAAATATTACATGGCGACAGTGTATTCAACATAATACTTTATTACCTAATATAAATGTGACTGTTTATAGCTACAAATGCCCTGCAGAGGCACAAAACACTTCTTCTAGAATGAATGTGAAAGCTGCATGATCATTCTATTAGAAACAGGTTTGGTGCAAAGCACTGGCAGCTGTTAACACTAAATGTGTGGTGGTGGTGGTGGTGGTGGTGGTGGTGGGGAGGGGGGGGGATTACAATGTTACATTTAGCTACATGGGACACATTTAACTGACAGTAACAGAAATCCTAACCAAGTAACAAAAGAGAAGCTAGCGTGTGCAGATGGTAGACAGTGCTATTTAAAGATAAGGGTGGGGTGCAGAGGTGGATTTGGGAGAGAGGTAGAGGGTGAAGGGATGGGGGGACAGAAGGAGTACTTAACCACCAGTTTAATGATAGTTTCAAACTGAAATGAATAAAATTAATAGAGGAACTGCGACAGCAGAGGTAGACAGACACGGAGCAGCACCTACGTACAGATTGACCTTGCGGCTCAGGTGCCAGGCTGCCCCTGGCCAGGCCTTTGGGCACTGTGCATCCCCGGTTTACACCGGCTGCTCAAAATGTCAGCGCGGCGCTCCCTTCAAAACCAATCACACACTGAGCTCTGCCACCACCTGTGACAGGGAGAGCAAGACACACACTGTAGGGACACACACAGCCTGGCAAAGCTACCACCATGTCTACCAATGACCACCATGTTCAGTCTATCTAGAGCTGCAACATTTATAGATAAGGTGAACTTATGGTGGCCAGTCTATAGAATCAATATTCAGAAACATGTCTGCACAAATAAGAGAAGTCATTTTTCTTATCAGTCATTTGATAATATGCGAGATTTACATCAATATTGTACTTGACAAGTTATTTCAGTTTTGTTTTCAGGACGCCCTTGCTGTAATGAGTTTAACTTTTCTTTGGTTACTTCATCTATAAAACAATAGTGAACACAGTTGTCTGCTCTGCATGCAAACTACTGAACACCAAAAGCCTTTTTTTCCAACTGCAAACAGTATCTAAATGCAGGAAGGCTAAGTTTTCATGACACCGAGCGTTTGTTTTAAAGTGGAATTGGGAGGATGGGGCTGATGGGGAGTGTTTTCATTTGTAGGTTCATTGAGCATAACTGATCACAAGCAATAGCACACAGAGTAGCTAAGCAAACACATCAACTTGAGAAAAGAGGAACTTGTGTACGTACTGCTTTTCCAGCACCCACTGAGCAGAGGATGGAGGAGTCGGGGGAGAAGGCACTACAGTACACCCAGTTCTGATGCCCCCGCAAGACCTTCACCATGTTACCTGAAAGACAAACAACATTGACTTTGAGTTACTCTGCTGTCACTAACTGCTGCTTTATCCTGGATTCATTACACACAATATCACAAGAATGTGTTAAACTATAAACTGATCAACAGTAAATGAATAAGCAGCATGTGCAACTGATTTTAACTGACCTATATCAATGTAGGTCACAGAGCTAATGCTATGCTATGCTATGCATCAATGGATGGCTGCTCAGATCCCATTTACAGGATGAGGCTCACATGATCTGTGCATGCTTGTTGAGGAGGGTGTGCTTCTAAGGAGCACTGAGTAGAGCAGATCATGTCTTCTGTCTCTGCATATTATGTCCACAAATACACCAGGCTTTAGCTGGCCCACGGTATGCATGCTTTCTTCTCAATACTGGTGCGGGCTGGCTACAGTCAACAGAACGCTCTCAGTTAAAGAAACAAAAAGGTCACTGAGTGCCTTCACCTCATTACAACGAAGAATACTGGCAGCTCTACATACCGTCATCTTTGAGATCCCACACACGGAGGGTCTTATCTCTGGATGCAGAGACCAGCATGAGGCTTCCATCAGGAGCAAAGGTCAAGTCTCGCACTACGTCAGTATGATCCATCAGGTTCAGCAAAAGTTTTCCTGCAAAAAACAAAATCATTAAGTCATACATGATGAATGAACCACTCGACAGACACAGTGAAAGAACCTCCTGAGAATGTATAGAACATGATACATGTTTACAGGCTCATCAGAACTACTCAATATGTGAGTACAGCCTGGCATGAGAAAAGGTGCACTGCTTCTCTTTATCACTGAATATAAAGAAACATTCCCTCAGAGCATTAACACTGATTGTATCATGACTGTATATATATCAGTGTACAATACAGGTAATTCTAGGATCTATTCTAAACACATGGCCTGCAGGTTGCTGCCTAATGATAACCTACACTAAAGCTTGGCTTTCTTCCAAAGCTAAGCTTGACTCAGTTTACTTTAAATGCCTATCAGCCTTTCTCATACATAGGCTCTATTGGGGCGGTGCTCCCAGGTAGATAAAATCCTAATTCTTTTTTTCCCGATAAAGACACACAAAGGCTGTTTCATAATGTACACAGAGCAGCAGCACAGCTGGGATAAGGCTGGGTGATTAAACTATCTTGATACTGGATTGCAGTGACATGTTTGTTGATAACGATGATAAACTTTGGACATTTTTTACTCGATGTGGATAGATTGAAGAGCCTATTAAACGACAGAAATAAACACAAAAACAGTCAGTCTTCACTTTTTGGCTTTTCCATTTCCTACAGCAGCCATCATGGCTCTACTACTGCTGTCATTAGCAGGCCTCTGACTATCTGCTGTACCCATGACATATAAAGTAACCATATAATGAAAAATTTGCTCCAACTTACTAAAAGACTTGTTTCTCTTGTTATGTTTACATTAGATATCTATACATTATGGGTTAATTATAGCTAGAGCAGATCTTGGTAAAGCAGAGGAGGGAAACTACTTCTAATAGACTGCAGTGTGTCCTCACCAGTGTAAACATCCCAGATCTTGATGCGACCATTGTTGAGGCCTGTTGCTAGTAGCAACTGGTCCTGGCCAAACTTGAATCGGTGCCACTCGATGTTAACACAGCGGCTGTGCTTCTCTGGTACCGAGGAGCCGAAGGCCAAACCCCAGACGATGTCACCGCAGTCGATGGTGTGTTCGCGGGGCTCGTTGGTCACTGGGATTACCTGGCCTCCATCGCTGTTCTGTCGGGACAGGCGCCGCGGGCTTGAGGCATTGGTGCCCTCTCCACTCTGGCCTGTAGAGCTAACAGACAAAACACAAGTAGACAACTGGTAAAAAACTAGAAAATATAAGTTTCACTAATTTACTAACATGTTTTTATCCCAACCTAAAACTGTATTCTTTTTCTAGCTGAAAGTGAGAAAAAGACTTTCTGCAGAGTAAGCCTTACTGTCAGTGTTACAGAGGTATTAGTCAGCTGGAAAGTTTTGTAGTTTTTGCCCCAGCAGAGAAAAAGCAGCCAAACAGTCATGGTGTTCTGTTTGGGAACAATGAGCTTTTGTTCTACAGACAATTTCAAAGTGTGGCTCTGAGGGTCAGAAGACCCTATTGAGAGGAAAAGAGCCTGTTAAGCAAAAAGGCAGCTGATAATAGGAGCCACGTGTCCTTGGCAGTGAGGAACACCTCTGAGTGTATATTCTGCTTCCTGTGTTATACAGGCACACATGCTTCAGGCTAATAAATTGATAAAAAAGTTCTATGGGCACATTTGTCAAACACCACAGCATGAGCTTGATATCCTGAATTAATTTGATGCAGATTGTAGCTGGCCATCATCTGTCAGACTTGCTTTGAATGTCTTCACAACTACTTTGGTTGATAAGCCAGATGAAGCAGTACAGTGGATACTTTAAAGCCTTATGATTTTACAGCAGAAACATCCAGTGGAAACATTCTCCAGCGGCTAATCTGTTCACCACCAAAACATTTCCACACTTCATGCTTAAATATTCAAATTTAAAAGAATGCTTTATCAAAGTGTGACTAATTCATCTGTGAGAACAGGTCAACATGTGACATAATGTTAATGACATCAAGTTAATCTCCAGGAATTTGCTGGTTTACATATTTCCAGTGATTTAGCTCTAAGCTGCAGATACACATACTGGAATATGACACAGTAAAGTGTAGTTAGTCTGCGTGACTTTCAAAATGGAATAAAATACAGACAGTAACACTACAGCCACTGCAGGAATGGTTAATATTCAGTTTTGCGGGTTGGATTTAGTCAGTGCACAAGAAAGTGTCTTTAACACAGCATTGGTCTCTGAGAGAACAGTCAGCGTGGGCGGCTGTGGGTAGGAGGTAGAGCGGTCGTCCTCCAATTGGAAGATTGGTGGTTCGATTCCCGGCTCCTCCAGTCCACATGTCGATGTGTCCTTGGGCAAGACACTTAACCCCAAAATTGCTCCCGTTGCTGTGCTAAATGGTTAGACCCCCCTGATGGCAGGTTGGCACCCTGCGTGGTAGCCCCTGCCATCAGTGTATGAATGTGTGTGAAAGGGTAATATGACATGTCATGTAAAGCGCTTTGAGTGGTCGCACAGACTAGAAAGGCGCTATATAAGTACAGTCCATTTACCATTTACCATTTAACAAGGAAAGTCCAAATCCAACAATGTGTTAGTCTGTCTGTCAGTACCTTCAGACTGAAAATGTTTATCTTTAGAAAAAGATTCATTTAAAAGTTCAGTCATTTAGTTTATAGTTGGATGCTGTAGTTTAATTTAGGGTTTGATGCCTACTATACTTTTTAGTGGATAGTTGTGTATATTATTATATATTGTATGTAGTCTTTAGTTTTTGTTAATCACTCACTCTTTTTCTTTGAACTGCTTTAACAAGTGAATTTCTCCTGTGGGGATTAATGAAGGTTTATTTATTCATTCACTGAACTACAAGAACTTAAAAAAACTATTAAAAGTCTCTTGTTCTTCCTCATGACTATTGTAAAAAGTCTGATTCATAATATAAATCTGTCAAGAAATGTAAGTGACCACTGCTGATACTTACAAGTTCTTCAGGCATTTTTCCCAGGGAACGAGCCTGACAATGCGATGCCCCTGAGACCAAGCGAAGTAGGTACCATTGGGTGCAAAGGCTACACTCCAAGCCTCGCGCCCAGACTTCTGGTCGAAGGGAGCAACAGGCACCAGGAGTTCACCGATGAACTTAGCCTTACCTGGAAAAAAAAACAACACAGTTACTTCAGCTGCAATCATCAACACGATCACTTATTAACTTCTTAAAGCTTGTTGCTTATTCACTGTGAGTCTCAGGAATTCCAAACATACCAAGCTACCCTCTTCACTCTAACACACAAACAATCATTTATGAGTGGGCTTGTCAGTGATGCAGACATCTGATTGGCTGTTCGAGTCAAACCAGTTGTATAACCTTGGGTGGAATACTTACTGAGATAAGCTAAACCTTCAGTCGTTAAACTAATAACAACAATGACACTGTGTGGGGAATTGTATGAGATAAAGATAAAGTTAATATTGTATATCTGTAACATTCTTGATCCACACACAACTCTTCACTCTTTCTCCAACTCTATTTGTACACAACAGTAAGATCTACTCTGAAAAGTAACCCTTGACTTACTATTCCCTCTATATCATGGTGTTGGACATCATAGCAAAAGCCTTACCACAAACATTGTTGATAGGCTAACATGCTTTATTTTTTATATTACAACTGATTAAAGGTAAAGATTCTGACAAAGACAGAATAACACATTCCCCTTTTTAAATGCATACCTAAGGTAGTTAGGTTTTGCTTTACAATTTGATATTTAGTACATGGCTAACATTACAGACAATAAGGAGACACGGTTGCAGTTTATATCAGGGGCGATTCTTGGATCAGACCTTTAGAGGGGCTCACCTCCTAATCAGAATTTGTCATACAATGACATGCAAGTGTTCAAACCCCCTGTTAAATGACTCTTCTTCACTGGATAACGTAAATTACAACAAGAAATATTAATACACAGTAGAGTGTTCCAGCACTTTATTGTATAATAATAATGGTTCAGAATAAACAATCACAGATTTCTACAGAGAGGACCCTGAGATAGTTAATGAGCCCTGAGGGAAACACAACATTAATGACAGACCTATCCAAAGTTAATAAAGTCATTTGAATTTTTTTAGGAAAAAACAAAACAATGATAATGTATTTATTTTTTAGGGGTGCTGAGATCAAATTTAGGGGCACTTGAGCACCCCTAAAAAGAGTCTAAAATCGCTCCTGGTTTATATGCAGCTGATTCTCCACAGCGTTTGGCCATTAGAGTTGAGTGTGTCTGCACGTCTGTTAGTAACGTCTGTAGCTTGTGAGGGTTAGGGTTATGAATCACTGGCTGCTGCTGCTGGGTGGGGGAGGGAAAGCTCTGAGCTGACTGAGCTTTGCATCAGATACTCAGATAGAAGGAAAGCCACTTTCAGTCGTTAACATACCAAAGTATAAAGCGTCAAACTGCAACAAATGAACTAACGAAATTAAACATTAATAAACCTGCTGTATTTCATAAAGATAAATGACATAACGGTTAAAATTTTAGACACATTCCACTTCAGACATGGAATGCGTGAACTTATCTGTAAAGCCCTGAGGCGCCTGACTTCATTCAGAAGTCAAAATAATGTACGGTTAACTATAATATAATAATAAAAAACATAAGAGACCATTTTACAAAACAATGAATTTAAATGGTTGCCAAGCTAGTGAGCTGCTTCAACGAGTAAACAATGCTCTCTACAGCCCAACTTTGTATTTATTGTTATTAAGAAAATGTAACGTAAAGCTGTTTTAGTGATATTCTTTCATGCTAATGTGGATTTATTAAGAACTTCAGAATGTATTAAATGATATATATCTGCGTTGTAACGCCACAGTGAGTCCCACCCCTAATAGAAATATGTGAATATACAATTCCACTTACCTATATCATTTTCGTTGACAGAGTCTGGGAAGCTTGCCATCTAAATAAAGACAGAGACCTAAGAGAAAAGCCAAGCACGGACCGCAAAACGAAGGTATCTGATGGAAATAAACAATTGGAGCGGATTTAGACGGCGGATTTCACTCTTCCGATGTCTAGAACACTCTGTTAAATCCCTCCGCCAAGCTTGACGTCCCGGGTGAAAAATACAGTCGTCGTTAAACCTCTGTAAATATCTTTTTTTCCCCTTTGACTTCTTCGACTACGGACTTATTCTGTTTCAAAGACAATACTCTATGAGATAAAAACGGTTTTACTATGTTATTTCTGTCGTCTTCTGCACACAGCGCGGTGTCGTAATGGCTTCTAAGTAGCTGGTATCGTATCAAGCTATTTTCAGGCGTGGGCCGGTCGTATATAAATGGGGGAGGTGTCATTATCACGTCATCAGTGTTGCTATGGTAATACTATTAACACCGCCCCCTACTGTTTTTTTTCTTGTTATTCTTTGTTGTTGCTGCTCCACTTTTTCTCCTTGTTCTCTCTTTTCATAACAGAGGCACCTGAGATCAATGTAATAAATAAATTAACACCATAGATTCATAAAAAAAACGAGTAATCAAGTAAAAAGAAATATGTTTGTTTGTGTTTTGGGTCGTCAGGGCAGACCATCAGGTACGGAGATTTCGCAGGTCAGAAAGGGGGGGGGGGGGGTTCCACATTTCCACATCACACCTTAGAATGATCAGGTTCTATCTGCAGGCAGAGTGGTTTTGTTTAGATCAGGTGGTCAAACATATTGTATAGGGTTATAGACATATTGCAATTTTCAGAGCTCATTTTTCCATGTCAAGTGCTAATTGTTTTGGCTCAGTGTGGCTTAAATTTGGTCCAGATTTTGGTGTAAAACATTAAAGCTACATCTTGACACAGGTCCAGAAAATATTTATACGTACAGCCTTTGTAAGATATTGACTACAATTGATCATGCTAAATGCAGTCCACAAACATTTTTTTAAGTTTAAAGGCCAAGTTCTGGAAAAGCTAGAAAAAGAGAACCAGGAGTTTAGAATATTTTAATCACAGAAATGATCATAATTTATAGCCACACATTTCAATTTGCATCATGCAATAAAAAGAATGAAGCTTTCTAATTTCAGTATTGTTTTTCCATTTATTAATTATCAAAAGGGACAAAGTCAAAAATCTTTACTTCATAGAAAAAACTTTAATGTTCATGTTAATATCTTTACAAATATAATTCACAAACAAATTAGACAAGATACAACACAGTTATTTCAATGACAAACACATTTCCTTGCATATAAGAAAACTTCTGTGGAAATAAAAATTAAAATACAACAATTACTAACAACTGTGGGGAGAAACAAATCTAATCTTCACTTTCAGAAACAAAGTTAGAGCCAGAGGTTTGGTTTTCCTTAAAAATGTTTTCTTCCTGTTTGGCAGTGAAGAATGGCAACACACACACAGGTGAGCTTGGTATAAAAGGGCTGGACACTTGAGGCCCACTGGTTTCTGCTATGTGCATCTCTGTCTCTCTCTGTCTCTCTCTGTCTCTCTGTCTCTCTGTCTCTCTCTCTCATGGACTCAAATGTGCCACCAGAATAATTAGATGCTTTTACAGTGTCCAATAATATAATATATTGATTGGTGAATAATATTCACCAATCAATAATTTATTCTCATTACTAAGTAACTGAATTCAGATCCATAACATTTATTTTCCTGCTTTGACATTTAATGATTGCATTTCAGGTATCACAAGCATTTAAACACAACTCTCCATCAGAAGAGAAAGCGCAACCAAAGAGAAAACAGCATTATTATGAACAGATTGTAAATAAACAGGGTAAAGTAATCATTCTAGTGGCACACTTTAGACTCCATACATTTAGTCATTTTCATCATTTCGACAACTAAAAGTGGGCCAAAGTTTATTCATCAACATCTATATAACATATTGTGGGACTGAACATTGTAATGTATGTGACATCATGTTGATTAGTTCTACAAAATAAGAACTTCACACCTAAATAACAATATAAAACCTGGAATATCAAATACATTACCATTTAGCATGTGTCTCAGGTGGATTTTCTCTTTAGTGGTGCAATTAAGGAAATGTATAAGGTGAAATACAGATAAATGTTCCTTCCAGAAAACACTGTGTCTTTATGTCTGACCACACACTCTGTTTTGGAAGACCGAGTGAACACTCGGTCTTCCAAAACACAGAGTGTGTGGTCAGACATAAAGACATGGTGTTTTCTGGAAGGAACATTTATCTGTTCCTTAGATAAATGTATATTAATATATATTAATGTATGGAAGTGCAGAGGTTGATGAGAGGAAATGTGGTGTGATGGAGTACATCGTCTTTAAAAGAACAGTCCGACATTTTAAGAAAGAAGTAGGTTTGTTCACTTGAATCAGATGAGAAGTGCAATATCAGTTTGATTCCAATAATGTTGGGCTTTTCCTTTAAATGATGTTTAATAAAATGCGATATGCTGCTTTGTATTATGACTGACAGCTCGGAATGGTACTAAATAGTGCTAATATTGCTTTAACATTAAGGAAAAAATGCTGTGTATCCTGTATGGAAGAACAAAATAAAAATCAAGATGGAAGAGAATAATTGAGGTGGATTTCCCTGAGAGGAGAACACATCAACAAGTTTCCTGTAAGAAGGATCAATCATCAACTTACTCACAGATCACAGCAAAATACAGAAACACAAACTGCTCTAAAACAACTGTGGAAGCCAGCTCGTCACCTTCCAAAACACAAACTAGATTCTGAGAAATTACTTTCAGGGTCCAAAACTCTTTACCAAAGTATTTTGGACTGTGGATATGTAAGCATATGGTGATATTGTGAATCTGGAACCAAAATTGACAGAGCAGTTGCAAAGTGGATAAAAGGTCATGGACAAAAAACACAAGGCCAGCCAACCTGTTCCTGTCTGAGTCTCAGATTCTGTTAGAATCAGTCAATTGATTTTAAATGGTATTGTTTTAAAAGCCTGTTATGCTAGATAAATTCCCTAAGATCCAATTAAGATCATTCATGCATTGGTTCATATTGCTACATTGTGAAAATCATCTTGCAGAACTTTCCTTTAAAAGTTCAATGTTCACACGAGCTGATGAAAACTGCAGTAACTATTCTGATTGAGAAATGTGAGCCTATACCAGTTCACTTTTCACCTACATCTGATGATATGATCATTGTAAGTTTACACTGCTCTTCTCATCAATACCTGAACCTACAGCTGACCTTTCAACTCATCTCCATAACTACCAGCCTTAAATGATCAGATCAGTGTTGTTGCTCGGCTTAAACCAGGTAAAGCTGTATATTTTTCAAAGCTTGTTGTAGTGTTCTGGATAGTTGAACATCTTTTCCTGTTTCCATTCAGTTTTTGAAAATGTAATGTGCAGATTGAGTTTGGTAATACATGATGATTAATTATGTTTACTTCTACAGTGCATACTTTTTGAATTATTCTGCATACTGATGAATAAGCAGGTAACAGTAATGTTAATTTGACAACAATGAAACAGGACATGATGTTCACCGTAACCGAGGATTTATCTCAAACAGGGCTGTAATCCAAGCCTGAGTAGTTTCAAGATTAAATCAAGACAGAGTCCCACTCGAGGGTCATCCAAATAAATAAGCTCCTCAATATTCATCTAACTGTTGATCACAGTCACACAGTAAACTCAACACAGACTTTTGAATTTAGAGTGTGATTTGCCTTAACATTGCATTATTTACTAAAATTGTAACTCCAAAAAAGAAAAAAAAGTTACAACAAACTTGACTCCATCTAGACCACACATTGGTGGAAGTTACTCAAGGGTCAAAGTTTATTGTAGACATTGGAAGCAGTACTTTGCCAAAAACTGAGTTCAACTGAACAAACCTGCTGATGAAGATTACACAATGCATTTGAAAGCTGTTTTTTATGGTCAAAATGGCAAAAAAAAAAAAAAAAAAAGACTACAGACCTAAGTCAGGCAAGTTTAGGTTGTTCTGTGTAACATAAAAAAGGGAAGAAAAATCATTCTGAAATACAGAAATGTAAAGCTCTACAACATCCTTCTGTAAAGTATACAGGACTTTAACAGCTTTAAACAAGCACCAACACTGGTGGTTACAAGTTCAGTATTCAAAACCACTGCCAATCCAAACTTTACACTATATTAGCTAAATAGCACCTTTAAGGGAATATATTAATTGGGGAATGTAATAATTTCACTTTGATAAATTGAGAAACTTTCAGAGTTTAATTTGAATTGTAGAAGTAATACAAAAAGGTTTTATGCACAGGGAAAGGAAACATTCTTTTATCCATTTAGTTTCAAGCTTAAATTCAGTCTGTTTTCTTGGAACCTTCTATTAACACATGTTCTGTTCCTCTCCTAGCATCTTCTGCTCACACAGGTTACAAACGTTTACTACTTATTTAATCCATACTAAGTTCACATCTACACACACAAATGATAAGGGTATTCAGAGGAGGGTTGTGTACCAACAGGGTAGATGTGAATCTCAAGTCATTTTGATCAACTTCAGTTCTAGTTTTATCAGCATCCTTTAAGAATGAGTCTTCAAAGGGTGATCATCCAATTCAAGATGCTTTCCCAGACATATCCATCAACTGCCATTATTCACAGTAAGAACATACATGTTAGAAATGTGTTCCCCATCGCTCAAAAGCAGATGACCTCAACAAAGACGACTGGTTCAAAGACTCCAGGGACAATCTGTGATATGGCAAAGTAGTGTGAGTGATATACCTTATTTCCAAAATATCTTGCAAAATGTCTCACAGCAAGAGTTGTGGAAACCTGGCAGAATGTTAGCTAAGTTCTGTATTAATGGAGCAGTGAATGAAGCTCACAGCGAGCATGTTTAGAGCAGACGATTCAGACTCAGTTTGGTTCATTAGGCGAGGTGACAACAATGTTTTTGTCAAGAAAAACATTTCAGTAATGCCCAAAAATACAGGACATGGAACACATAATCCCATCCAACTACAGGAAATGACTTTAAAAATCATATGTCAGCATTTATTCTGAAGTGTACCGAATTTATAATGCTACGCTTTTATTTTTAAACAGAATGTCCTTTATGTTTCTCCTCAGCATACTGTAATATTCTCAAACTTTTACTGTGGATTTTGGACACACAGTTTTACCGAACATTAAGTGCCACACTATGCAACTGGCCACTGCTAACAGTCCTGCTATCCTGGGGAGGGTTGCAGACAGACATGTGCTACCTCTGTGACATATGGATATGGTGTCTCCACCTGTTAGCAACAGGCTTCACATGAGGGTGGAACATGTCAGGGGTTCATTTCTACTTCCTTCAGTTCCAGTGCCCTAACCAGTAAGCAAGATCACTCATGTAGTGACAAGGCTGAGAACCCTCACTGTATTGAAGTATTGCCACTGGGGGTCAAACTCTGGGTCCTTACAGTAGTGGCTCTCCTTTCTTTTTACATTTTTCTAACAATTCTACCTTCTGTAGCAGCTGTTTTTTGGTCATTTCACTACATTTTGAAAACCATCTTGAAAATCATTATTGTGTTGGGATAAAATTGAAAGAATGGATGGATTTGATCTGCCTGCAAGTTTGCAGGTACAATGCAGCCATATGAGACTGAAAAAAAAACTGACCTCACTTCTCACAAGGGATCCATCAATATGCTTCACATAGAATGCTTGATTAATCACAGAACTGTGTCAGTTTTCATGTGTAAAACCAAGTGAATCACCCTGAATGAATAAGGACAGATTTCTAGTATACCCATTCAGAGGAACTATCAACATTTCTGCCTTTAGATGTGGTTAGACATCACTTTGTATCAACTACCTTTGAAGCTGTGTGAACATTATCTGTTGTTCCGTCATCCTGACTTGATTTTCTGGGGCTAATCATGAGCTTTACCTGTGCAGCTGTGCTGTTTGTAGTGCTACAAAAGATTCAATGACATTGTTGTTACCTTGCCAAACAAACCAAACTAGTACAATGGCCCAAACTCTGCAGCATTGGATGCACACATGCTTGGTGAACACAGTACACTAAGTGTGATAGACTACTTATAATGGCTATGGAGAAGTGTTGACATTTGGGCATCCCCAACTTTAATGGCCACAATAGTCTGACACATGAGAATTTCAGTTACATAACCCCTGACATTCAGAAACTGCAAAATATTACAATCTGATTAAGAAAACATGGTAAAAAAGCTCTACATGGTTTTAGTGTATATAAAGGGGCATGTGCACACTTTGGATTTGAAATGCCCAGCCTGAGGGACCCTAATCTGAAACATACAGTTTGCTACTGTGCAGGACTGGAAAAGTAACAAAGGTTCATATGGCAAGTTCATCACTACAGCTAGTGTTCCTCTCAGTGGAGGTTTAGAGGAAGCAATTAAGAAATACTGGTAAGGACTAATGCATTTTCCTTTACATTTAAAATGATATATCAACAAAGTGTTATAATACAGAGATAATGCATTTATAGACAGTTAGCCCAATGCTGGGAACAGTCCAGTTCCTCTCCCTGGGAAGGAGGGGGTTCTCCACTCACTGCTGAGCCTCACATTGGCTGGTTTGTATTAGGGTGCGGTGAGCACATGGGGACAAGAAGAGCTCCAAGCACCACCCATGGGTCATGCTGCCGTCACCATGGTAACCATGATATGGTGCAGCATGGGAGGATCTGAAATGCAAAGTAGAAGTCTTGTGATTAGGCAGGTCCTAAAATAAACAAAGAATGAAAATACTGTCTGTGCTTTTATTTAAAAGCTTTTGAAAAATATGTCAGCTGACAAAAAAGTAAAAAGCACAACAATAAAGTCTTTGATACACTGGAAAATAAGGACATTTTTATTTTTAGCCTTGTTGAAAGGAAGAAGGCAGGAGAGAAGAAAGAAGGTGGTCAGTACAGGTATACACTCTCAGCTTAGACAAACACACAGTCAGGTACAGGACACACACAGTAGTAGACTAGTATAAGCGTTTCAATTGCATTCAAGCTGTGATGAGACTGCACCACCTAGAGGCCAGAGGGAAATGTTGACATTTTAGTTTTCCTATGTAAAATGATACAAAACTCAACCTTCCATCCAGTGGAGGCTCAAATTAAATGAGAACAAAGTGTGGCTGGCTTCACCATCGTCAGCCTCATTTCATCTAGACCAACAGGCAGAAAAAACGGCACCATCTATTAATAACA
The DNA here is from genome assembly GCF_027409825.1 of Scomber japonicus. Taxonomy (NCBI): domain Eukaryota; kingdom Metazoa; phylum Chordata; class Actinopteri; order Scombriformes; family Scombridae; genus Scomber; species Scomber japonicus. The sequence goes on along the minus strand of NC_070583.1, from coordinate 3,762,555 downwards.
CTGAGATCTCAGAATGTGGCAAAATCTCTAAAATAGGTCCAACAGATTTACAACAGACAAATCAGATTATAATCTCAGTTTTCTCTTCCAAATAAATCTGCTTAACCTGGTTTGTTTGTTTAAACCTGTCTAAACATGATGTGATGTAATTTAGATTGTGTAACAGTTATATCACTGTGTTTCTAAATCTCAGCAGTTACTTAAGTGAGAACAGTGTTCATTAGCATAATTTGAAATGATAATCAAAGCAATTAAAATGATTTCCTTTAAGGTGGTTACACTGTAGATTTCACTGCATCATCAGCTATTTGAATGGAAAAATCCAAAAAATTATCAAGAGTTTGGAACTGTCCAAAACTTAAAACAATGCTACTCTTGTCTTGTGTAGTTTTGATTATTATTATCCAGTTTATTATGTCTCTATCCATTGTCCAGAATAACTGATGGCTACAGTCAGCATCATCCTGCCTCTTCTGTTTCAGTGCTAATTTTACACTCATGCTTTAAAAAGGATCATCTCTAGAGAGCCCCCCTCCCTGTCATGTATTACATCACTCTCACTGCAACTGTCCCTGCTGCTTTGCATCATCTAATGCGTCACAGAGTGGTTGACTTGGCTTCGGTTACTGTCTGGGATTTCAGTGTGTAACATGTCTGTGATGATGCAGCTGGCTGTTCTAATATAGGACTTGAATGCTTAGATCAGCTGGTTCCTATTGCTTATACATACTTGAAGTTAGTGTATGTAATCTGTGGTAGACTAACCTGTGAGGAGAGTGGTGTATGTGGTGTTTGTATAACGTCAGGAAAAATGACAGTCAGGCTGAGTGAGTGCACTAATTGAAGGTGACATCTGAAGCACAGCATGGAATGACTCAAGATCTTACCATGATACTGGCTCATTGCGCTGTTCATTCTCTTCCTGAGTGACTGCTCTTCCAGGTTGACCATCTTCCTCTGGACACAGATGCAAAAACATAACATACTAATATATGCATCTCCATGTAATAATGAATATCAATAGGCAGAGGATAAACCTAAACCCTGACAGAGACTGACAGCAATTCTAATAATCAATACTGCTGCTGAGCAATGATGTGGAAGGAACTTTGGATCATACAGCCTGCTAAGGACCAGAGCACAAAAGTGCCAGGGGCTCAACGGTCTCATGAAAGTGCAAACCTATTGTTTTTGATGATCAAAAACTCATGAAAATTGGCACACACGTCAGAACTGATGAAAATGGAAAAGTTCTGTAGTGATTGGGCTTGAGCACAGGCAACAGGCTCCATCGCACCCCCAAACACAGGGCCACGTTGAGCTTAAATTGCCACACACACACACACACACACACACACACACACACACACACACACACACCAACATTGTATCAAAAAACATGCCACCTCATTCACTTCAATGAAGAGTTGTAGTCACAAATACAACACACAACCTTTCAAGCTGTACAGGCCAGTGACTTCGTCCAAGCTGATTTTATCCTCAACTCAGATTTGTACATGTTTATCAATTTACTGTTCTCTATAGCATATTAACACAACCTTAAACCTGCAGTATGTAGTTATGAGAAAAAAAGTGGCAAGCTAATTTGAACTCCTTCTTCCTCTCTGCTGCACTGCAGACTTGCCTTCAAAGCCGCTCCATTAGGAGCAACCGGACGTGCAAACTGCATGCACGTGACGGCTCGTCCCCACAGCAAGAGAGTAAGCCTGTTTGACCAAGTGAGAGCAGACACTGCACAGGTAGGGGGCGCTGCCGACTGCATATCAAAGTAAGACCACTGGGTGGACCCAAACACATTGGATTTTGTCACAGTGTATCTGTATCTTATTCTACCTTCAGATCATAATGACAATTTCAGCAAATATAACATAAAAAAAGTTACAGACTGCAGCTTTAATGTGATTTTCTTACCACAGGGGTTTCCTTCTACATCATCAAGGAGATTGGCTGTGGAGTTGGCTGTGCCCAGTCTGGAAGGTTTTCATTAAGAAAAACAAACTGTCACCTTGCAAACCAGATCACAATCATGATTCATGGATGTGGGCAAACAAATCACAGTGACTGAGGTTCTGAGGTTGGTGATGTATGTGAGCAGCAGAAACCTTAATAGGAGTGGTGTTAATGGGGCATGACAGTGCTTTATATAGATGATTCAAGACTTCAAGATTTTGCTTTCCTCCATATGGATTTCACTTTTTCTAAAAGCAGTAAGAAACAAACAGCACTAAGACAAAACAATATAAGGTTATGTCTCTGGTGGTTGCACTCAAGTCAACTGTTAATGCATATATGAACATGGTAAGTAAGTAAATATGACGTGGCCTTTGAAACATTCTTTTCCCAGTTACAAGTCATGTTAATCTGATAATGTGAGCGTGACAAAACAAAGGATACGAATGGTGCTTCAGGAGCATCCTCCTTTTTGACTTTTTCCTCTTTGTCTTTTCTGAGAAGGTTCTGGCAATTTCAAACAGCTTCTTTCTCGTTGCTGAAGATGGGAAAACATTCAGTGTCATTAACTTATTTGGTAACATGAGTTTTATGCAAAGTTAAATAAAGTTTAATGCAGTTAGTTGTGAAATTCCACAAGTGTAAATCAGGCGACTTACATTTGCCCATGTGTTTGAGTTTGTCTCTGAACAGGGCATCATCTGAGGCAGCCTCCATTGACGCTGCAGAGTACTGTTCTCCTGCACACACATACACACACAGTGATACTTCCACACTGTACACATACTGTATGGACATGCTCAAAATCACACACTGAACTGTAGAAGCACAAGAATTTATAGTATGACGTCTGTAGCACAAATCCTTGACACAACCAACAAATATCACAGTGAGTGCATAGACAAACACAGACCAGTATTCAGTAGAATCCAGTGTGCACAGACACAGTAGCAAATAGCTCAGCAGAGGAAGCTTGATGAGTGATATCTACCTGTGGAATTCTCCATGCTAGATGAATGATTGGACTTTGATTTCTTTGATTCATACTTCAAGCGATCTAAAAACAGAAAGCAGATGTTATGACCAGTGATGTGAGGAACCAAGATGTGATGATTTTCTAAACCTCCACGTCAATTCATCATGACCAGTGTCTGATAAAAACGGTCCCAGCAAAGCCTGAGTGCTTAAAGTCAGTATTTCCACAGATAACACAAACGTATACCTGTGCAAATCTGTCTTTTCCTCAAGAATGCTGTTCACTTGCTATCACAGTGATAAATCAGGCATTGGCCAAATATTTAGTTTTTCATCTCGTTCAAGTCTGAATTCAGAGCAAAATGTTAGACACTGACTGTCTGAGAAACAAAATCGTGCAATGAACGCTATAAAACTACTGAATAAAAATATGAATAATTTGCTGAGGCTACAGTCCTCACTGCAGGCGACTCCGGTTCGAATCCTGCGCCGAGTGGTTCATTGCCCCCCTCTCTGCCTCCCATTTCCTGTCTCTCTCTACTAACCTGTACATTAAAAGGCAAAAGCCGCAAAAAATATACTTAAAAAAAATAAATAAATAAAATAATAATAATAATAATAATAATAATAATAATAAAAATATGAATAATTTGATTACTCTCAGACTTCAGACAACCTCTCTTTGTAAACCCATCAAAAACCTTTGAGAGTGGTCAAGGCACAGCTGGACCTCTAAATCTGCCTCCTAAAAGAATGGAAGCAAATGCCTTGATCATAAGCTGAGGAATGTAAGACTATGACAAATGGAGACATTTGAAATTAATTTTGTCCAAGTAAAGAAAAGCTTTGTTATCTACAGACCTGTGCATGTAGATAACAAAACTATCAGCAACAACAGCAATCCAAGAACAATGACAAAAGAAATGTGACAAGAGTGTGGAAGCTAAAGAACTTGGATTTCTATAGAGAATCACAATCACAAAACTAAGTGTTCAATATTTGGGAACTATGCTTATTTTCTTTGTGATCATGAGATGAGACAATTGTTACCAGTCTTAGGTGGGAACTGAACTGGAGATGTAACATAGTTAACAATAGTTTATCATCAAAGACTGGAAGCTAACGTGCTTATGTCCAAAGGTTGCATCAGAGCTCCTAGCTGACTATCCAAGCAGATTATGCATGTATAAATATGATTCAACATTACGTCTGTAATCATCTCTTTCAATTCAAAATTCCCAAGAAGTCCTATTTTTTGCTTTTCTCATTTTAACAACTTTGTTTTGAAGTTTTACTATCTTTGGATTGCTGGTATTACTGTGTGGTTTGTGATCGAACATTTAAGTTTCATTACTGAGACAAAAGCAATTCCAAAGAGACAAGCATACGACTTGCATTGGAGGCAAATCAAGGCAATAACAGCATAAAAACAAAGGCTTTTAATGACAACAGCCTTTAAAGGGGTTGCCAGGATCTCAAGGCTAAATGGAAAGTATTTCACAACCTCTAATGTCAATGTCTTTATATTCTATGCACCATTTTCCAGTGACCAATATCCTAAGTAGATTTCTACACTGTTGATAAGGAGAATTTCTCTGTGTATAATGACTGACATGTACAGAAAGTCTGACCTCTCTCTAAGGCAATGAGGAACTCCCGGTTTCGCTGCAGCTCTTTCATGAACTCCTCGTTCTGTAGGAACAGGGCGATGCGCTCGTCTTCCAGATACTGCTTAAGTTTTTTGTCTTGCTCTGTAGCTCCTGCAGTCAGACCTGGGCCTCCGGTGGTCCCCGCGGCTCCAGACTGCGAACCTGACTGGGCTGTCCAGTGGCTTATTGAAGAGACTGAAGAAGAGGATGATGAGGGCTGTGACAGACTGCTCTGAGAGCTCTGCTGAGGTAAAAACAGGAGAGTTTATTGGTTATAACATCATGTAGTGTGATAAGAGATCATCTATAGAAGGGGTCGGCAACCGTTGGCACGCGTGCCACGCCGCAGCATAGTCATTGGCACACTGGCAAAAGCAGTATACCCTATCGACAGCATTTAAAATCACCTGTTAACCATGGCACCTGCTCTATGCGTGGCCTGTCTTCTTTAGTTAGACTGACAGCGCGCCCTCCCACCCACATTTCCCACAGCTCAGTCACCCTCTAGCGCGCGCTCTTGCTCGCTCACTCCAGATTCTGTGAGATTGGATCTCATTTATGGGTGTCAGGGAGCCGCTATCAATATGGCTGTGTCAAGCACGAGCTGCACGCTCCAGCTGTCTGCAATTAAATACTGATGAGCTGTGTTACTGCTGAACGATGTACAGAGAAATAAAAAGAAAAGCAGAAAAGTTCACAGGCAGGTGGTGATTCAGTGTGTTGAACAGATGTATTTCAGACATTAGTTGCTGTGATGTTTCAGTATTTACAGACCGAACTGACCAGCAGCACATGTTGAAACGTGGTGTGTAAAAATGCACCGCTACAGCAGTGACACACGCTGTGAGCACAGATCCATTTACAAAGATCTGCTAACTTTGTTGTTTTTTTACATTATGATAGAGAACAAAGTTCCAGTATCTTTGTAAAAATAAGAACCTGTCTAAATAAATCACCTCTGGGTGTCATTCTGCTCCAATTTACAGCACGTCAGTCCGTGATGAGAGAGGAGCAAAGTCACTTTAAAATAAATAAATAGAATCAGCCAGCTTCCAAAATTAAAATGTTGATGTTTCATGTGGATAGCAGCATTCTGATATAATATGCATTTTTTGTTTGATGCACTGATGCGCTGTGGTCTCCGTCATTTCCTCCCAATGCAATATGTTTTAAATGAGTTACTGAAAGCAGTGTTTTGAAAATGGGATCCATAGCTACATAATTCCTAAACCCTTGTTCTAAATAATGGAAAAATATATTTAAAATGTTCTTTTTTGTATTTTGTATCATAATTTAACTTAGGTTTTAATGTATTGTATAGAGTTCATTCAGTATATTCTAAACCAATAGTCCTCAGCACTATTACCTTCTACTCAAAAAGCTACTGATGATCTATTTGCACTTTAAATCTCCTATGTGTGTTAAAACCTGAGCTGGAGGCAGGAGACGATTAGCCCAGCTTAGCATAAAGACTAGAAGCAGGGGGAAAAGGTAGTCTGGAGGTTCTGGAGCAATGTCCGCAAATGTGGCCACCAAAATGACAAAAGCTCACTAATTAACACATTGTACAGTATAGTATTGATTTAATGTGTACACTAACAGAAATGTTGTACACAAAGGAGATACAAAATGTTAATTAGTGAGCTAAAGATGTGTTTGGACTTTGGTGGCAGCCAGGCTAGCTGTTTCTCTGTGCTTCCAATAACAATGCTAAGCTAGGCCTCCCAGCTCTAGCTCTATATGTAAAATACAGACATGAAACTGGTATTGATCTTAAGAGTGACTTTGCATGTTTCAGCCCATTGACTACCAAACATGAATATTTTAAGTGTGTCCACTACACATTCTATATGTGGAGGTACTGATCTTGCTTTAGTTGTAGAATAGTCATCTATGCATGTATCTGTCAGAGGTACATTACTGTTTAATGCAGTACAGGTGATGTACTTCAGTGTACACTTACACTGCATTACTGTAATGTAACTCTGATAAATATTAAAGTAGACTTTACTATGATGGACTGCACAACTCTTGCATGTTTCTGGTAAAGCAGCACTTTGTTTGAACATATCTGGAACAAACTCCTAGAAAATTTGACGTCCATATAAGTTCACTCTATTCATTCTGCAGTGGAAGGATTGTAACCAAAAGAAGGACTCTGATAACACTGAAAAACACTGGATAATTTGGATATGGATTTTATCATCCATCACTTATATTGTAAGTGCATTATGAAGGGATCTTCTAATGGTCAGTATGATCAGGAAGAATGATAACAGTAAGAAAAACAACATGTGGCACTGTTCATGTAGACAGCTATTTCAGAACAGGAAAACTGTGAACTTGTCCTTTAACACGAGGTCCACAAGACCCTTGTGGAGCTTCACAAATTTTAGCCAAGTAGAAAGAGACACCAAAAAAACCCAAACATAACACTTCTATATTCTATACTCATGTTACACAATGACAACTGAGCTAACAACTCCATTTAAAGATGAAGACCATAAGGAGCTGTTGAAAGGTCAATACATTTATTATCTAACTGTATAGCATGCAATTTCAAATAGTCAGTAAATACAAATTATACATGATTTGCGGCTGAGAAGCTAAAACTTGCAAATATATGGTCATAATATGAAAAGAGGAGTTGTTTAGAAACCCATAGCAACCATTCATCAACTCTACAGAAAATAGACACACTCCAGCAGCTGCCTGGCACATACTGGAAACCACCTCTAATAACCTTTCAAGTATCTAGTTACACCCCTCCAAAGACCAGCAGTTACCTAGCATCTAAATGCTGACATAATTACAACCACTACAAATGACACTACATCCCAACAGTAATATCTACACCCTCACTGCAGCAGTCTTGTTCAGGCATTGTCTGATCTTGCCACTTTATATTTTCAATATACTACAATAACTACTTCTCAATCTGACAATAATTAGCTATGACTATTTGATAATTGTACCTGTATGCTGTCTAACTGCTGTGGGAGGATCCTCAGGAAATCATCTGGGAGGTTTCCAAGCAGAGGAGGGTTCCAGTTCCGGTAGCTTCTGACCTGCTGGTGACCTGGAGGCGGCTGGGCTTCAAATCTATGACAGCAGGTAGAGTAACAGAACCCATTATCAACTTTATTAAGTATATTATAATCTTAACTGTTTAAAAACTATCTGAATTATTAATACTCAATTAATACTCAAATTGTTAAATTGTCCACTTACTAATACAAACAGGAAGGCCAGAGAGAGGAAATGTCTATCTGTACTCCATATTTTATTGAAACCAAATCATGTAATGAGTTTAGCAGTGCTCTATAAGAGCTTGAAGGTGAATGGGTTCTTACAGGAACAAAAAGTATCAAATGGATAAAATAGGTCGATGGGTAATCTGACTGTTTATTTTACTGTTTATTGTCTACATTCTTTTGCAGCCACATTATGAATCACATATTGGTTTAGTGTAGACTATCAAACATTACACATCGAGGAACTAGTTGGAAGGCCATGTTACCTTTTTTTTCAAATATAAACCTTCTGTCCATTTAATAAAAAGGCACACAGATTCTGTTGAATCAAAATGCCAAAATTCAGTAGCTGTTAATCTTATATTAAATAATCAGAGCTTCAGCTTCTTACAAACAGTCTGGTCCTTCTTCCTTACCTTGGTGGGGGTGTTGGTGGGGCTTCTGGGTATTTCCTGTCATACATGTGCATATCATACGCTGGTGGAGAGTAGACTGGAGGCGGTTCCTCATCTGAACTGTCAGGTTCAAGCGTCCGCTCTAGAATCTGGAAAGGAAAAAACAGCATTACACAAGCATTGTTTCATTTAATGTTGTGAGCCTGCCTCACCCTCATGTACTAGGAATTTGGCAAGAACTCCACTTTGATTCCAATTACAGTCATTTATCTGCTTTGACCACCATCAAATACAGTATGCTAAATTTAGACCTCCCTGTAATATTTTATTTATTTTGGTTTAAGCCTGAATGTTACAGTTCTGCAGCATTCCATTCCAGTACAATTGCTTTGTGTGTGTTTAGGATGACAGATGCAGAAAGGCCAGTGCTTTCATATATTATGGCTGCATGTTCAGGTTGGGATCAAATCAATAAGTGCTCGGGTCAGCAGCACTTCTATCAGGTCATGAATCCCTGTGTGAATATTCTGTGACTGAATGGAGTCACTAGACCAGCTAGTTATCCTTGTCAGGATGAGATTTGCTGGGGGGATGGTGGGGATTTCCTCCCCTCTGGTCTATATATCCCTGCTTCTACCAAGTTATTTTTATCTCTGGTGGGGACAAAAATGTATTCCCCCTCAGTGATTTATGCTGTTTTAGTCATGGACTGAATAAAAATGGGCTATTAAAACAAAAATCTGAGTAAGGTTCTGCAATGTTAGAAGAGTCATTAGTGCAACAACAATAAAAAGAGAAATGGACTTTAACTGTCAGCACATGTGCTCATGTGAGAATAGAGATGACAACATCTAGGCTACATGATGATGGTATAAATGGAAAGGACAAGGCATGAATATGAGTGAAAATATCATGCTACTTCATGACATTTTTAAAATTAAATAAAATATTCTTGCAAATGCAGTATTCAAATTCAAGTTTAATTGTTTTATTTCATAATTATTTTATAAATGTTACTGCTATGCTCCATAGTCAGTATGAGCCCACTGTGGTTCTGATTTATCTTCATCCCATGTGATTCTTTCACAAATCGCACCCTGATCCTTGTCATGGTGATGCCATCACACGTGACACAAAATCAGGAGAACAGACTGAACTCTGAAACACCTAAAAATAACACCAGCCTGTCCTCATCTGCAGAAAACCTGAAAACTCGTCATTAGCTCACAGCATAGCATACAGAAACTTCTGATCTACCAGTCCCAAAGTCATTACTGCTACTGTACAATTACTGCATTTGTGGTTTTACGTTACCTTTACTGTTCAGAAAAGGGTGTTAAAATGTGTCATTTAACTAGGATTGTTGGGCCTGTGATTGTATACTATGAGCCAAAACACAATTCATTCTAAGCAAAACAGGTTTTTGGAGGATTATATATTTTGACGTATACCCAGGTATCATCATGACATCTTCATCTGTCTGTCCCCACTGAAATAAGAGTGTTCAATACTGAAAACATATCAGGCTGGTTCTGCATTACATCCCCCAGTAGTGTTAATGACCCTGGACCCTTTCCACTGACCTCTGGTGGGATGCTGTCATCAGAGTCTGAGCTGTCATCTGATCCCTGTCCATCAATGCTCATCTGGAGCAGCTGGTCGATGGTAGCGTCCACAGCTCCATTATTGGAACGCAACACACACTCAATTACTTCATAGTCCATAGAGGGGAACATGGTCTTGAAGTCCTCCATAGCCTGGTTGAACTCCAGGCGGCGGACCTGCCTGTTGGGCCTGCTGTTGTTGAGCTGCCCCTGTCCACTGCCACCACCCCCACCACTTCCACTGCTTCTGGAACCTCCATTGCTGCTGCTGCGCCTGAACAGGCTGGTCATCCTCAGGGCCTGGCTGCCTCAGCTACTGCCAACCTACTGAAAGGATGGCTCTTCTTTTCTGTCACCAACACAAGCACTTTGGCCCCTTCGCTCTTACTTTATTTTCACTTTGTCCCTGCTCAGTTTCTCATTCTAAACACAAAAATAGCAGTCCTTTGATGGGAGTTAAGAAAAACTGGAGTTTCTCCCCCCGATGCTACTCGTTATTCAGCTGCATCCAGCATGGCTGACTGTGTTCTAGGGTGTGAAGGGACTGGAATAGCCAGATGGTGACAGAAATTAAATGTACCTATCACCACGTGGAGAAGCGAGCCAAAATCCTCCAGGTAACATAACATGCATAGCTACTTCACAGTCATCAGCACCTGCACAGAGAGAAGATGTTCAGTGTGTTAGTAAGGGCTACAAACACAAACACAGTATAATTCCAGTGCTTCTCAGCTGGGAGCCAGAGTTCTGCCGATTGATTTTCATTCTGCTGTAGCTAAATCAATGTGAGTGGAACACTAATAGCTACTAGATACAGGCCCCACCTTAATCTCCAGCCCCACAGATATCCATTTAAAAAGAGAAAAACGCCAGACAAATTACAGCTTAATGTTTTATACAGTCCAGGCCCCTGATTAGTATTTTGGAAGAGAAGGCCGTTCAGAGAAAGAGACAGTTGACTCAGTGATTAGAAAGCAAAAGATGGACCAGAAGATTTCTCAGTCTGGCATAAACAAAGAAAAGCACACTTCCAAACAGTTTAGGGAAAAACTTAATCAAACAACTATCCCAATTTATGTGTTAAGTCATATCCTGCCCCGCTATATGACTGCCTTCCAGTACCATTAGTAAATATTGTTACATTTGATATTTTGAGCACTGAGATTTCCTACTGCAAGTAAATGCACCGTCACATCAGAATCCACAAACTGCCATTAACTGCCATCTCAGTCCTGGGTCAGACCAGTCATAAACTGCAGAAAGCCCAAATTACATGCAGTGAACGTGTGTGTGTGTGTGTGTGTGTGTGTGTGTGTGAACCGAGACAGAGGTAGATTGTGAATTGTGAAAGGCTAAAAAAGGCTTATGGTCAATCCAACAATGAGAGAGACTGAGTCACAGGTTGCTACAGCGACAGTGAAGCCCTGTGGCAGGGGGAGGACAAACACCCATATTCAGATCCATCGGAAAATTTCAGCCAAGAAACCAAAATAGTCAAACAAACTCAAAAACTAAAAGTAAAAACCCCCAAATAAAATCAGTTTGAACGAGGCATTTGTGAAACTGATGTATGACTTCAAATTCTCTAGGTCTGAACATTCTGTGATATAAACACTAATATAAAAAAGACTGAAAAATTACATGAAACTTGAACTGTGGTTGTGAATTATATGACAGATATGAAAATGTTGAAATAATTTGAGAAAGCCCCAAGTAAATAAAGTTAGTTATAGTTTGAGTAAAGCTTCTATGTGTGGGCTTGAATGTTTTTTTTAAATTAATTTCCATTATAACTAAGGTTCAGACTTAATTATCTTGAAAGGTTTTGATGGAATTTGAAAGTTGAATAATACCTTGAAGTTTTAAGTTTTAATGAAGTTTGTAGCTGAAAGTATGAATGTCTTGATTAAAGTTGTAATTCATGAATAACTGTGATAAAGTATACATTTTGACGTTTGAATAAAGTTTCGATGTAGAAGAATGTGGAAGGGGTTAAGTGCCCAAAAAATGGGAGGAATAATAATAATAATAATAATAATAATAATAATAATGTAGAATACCATTGTGTTGCTTCAAGCATACATAGGTCCTGCTGTTGCCTTTATTATGGCATATATTTGACATCCTGGTTGAAAAAAATACAGTGGAAACACAAAGCCTCACAAGGTTGATAAGAGTTCATGTTATATTAGGGGTTATGTTACTGTAACATTCTTGAGTGTACTGTGGACCTGATGTATGTTGCACTTTCTGAGAACTGACTGAAAATTTGGTATGTCAAAAATGTGGAGGTCCGGAGGGAGAAGCTACTGTATCAATCTTTTAATCTATTTTGCGAGTCCTACTGCTCTTTCCTTCACCTCTGCCCCCCCTTCCTTCTTGCTTGACTGGGGGTTCATTGTCGCTGGCAGCTGCCCTGTGCCACATGGCAGTGCCAGGTTCCATCCACAGCCTATAAACAGAGCTCCTCTCTTAGTCTCCACTGACTAAGAGTCTGGCTTTGATGTAAACAAGATGCCTGCCCTTGCCTTGCAAATAGCCCTGGCCACACTGAAGCTCTGTCTGTGTGTCAGAGAGAGAGAGAGAGAGAGAGAGAGAGAGAGAGAGAGAGAGAGAGAGAGAGAGAGAGAGAGAGAGAGAGAGAGAGAGAGAGAGAGAGAGAGAGAGAGAGAGAGAGAGAGAGAGAGAGAGAGAGAGAGAGAGAGAGAGAGAGAGAGAGAGAGAGAGAGAGAGAGAGAGAGAGAGAGAGAGAGAGAGAGAGAGAACTAAATGATACAGGAATAGATTTTGAGGCAAAGTACATGGAGAGAGATAGAGGGCTCAGTATGCCCCTTCATATGAAATTACCAGGGTCTTAAATCACACACACACACCTGTGTTTTGGCTCCATAGTTCTCACTCCTAACTAAGGGTTTGTTGATGCGAGAGGTTTATTTCATTTCCAAATGTCTCTTTAGTTTAACCGAGTTGAAGCTTTTATGTACAAGCTCCTTTGAACAAGTAACAGATTTTTCACATCTTTGTGGCTATGTATATCCCTATTCCAGAAAGTCAGGGTGATATTTACAAAGCTTGCTCATACACACACACACACAATACTTGTAAATCACGTCATTTTTTTCTTCTGGATTTGATGACTACAAGAAAAATATAGAATATCACCAGACCTCACCTGCCTTTAAGGTTACAACTGTGTCCTAACATTTATAGCCTGCAAAACTGTTACTTACAGACCATGTAAAGTGAATTCATACATTTTCTTCTAAACACATTAAATAGGTCATAAATGTATTTCTAAAAAAGGTGTAAAAGCATTTCAACCATTTAGATTTGAATTGTGGAGTTAGGCTTCACAAACTGTGTTTCAACATTTCTGTGTTCAGGATTTAGTGGGCGGGTCTGAAAATGCGGCGGTGATTAGCATAAAACCTCCCCTGCTGCTGTAGAGGTATAAATACATTCAGCACACACTACTACTACTACAGTCTACAGTTAGCCAGTTAGCTGAGTTAGCTGCCGAGCTAGCAGCTGAGTTAGCAGCAGAAAGCTCTCAGACGTAGCGTCCATGTTTCTGGTAGAGGTGGTGACTTTGATTGACAGGTAACACTTGGTAGGGGGCGGGGTTTCAGCGAACTCAGCGGGCACTCCCACAGCGTTTGGTAGCAGAGAAAGAGGCTGAGTTGTACACAACTTTGAAGCCTAATTTCATATATTTGGTGATTTTTTTAGTCATTCAAATTTGGCAGGGTGGTTAACAACTCACTTTTCTGTGGTATGTCAAACTCAGAACACATATTTATTCTTACTTTACACGGATTTTAAGTGTGGACGAAAGCCTGAAAACCATTGTGGGCCTCCATGAATAGGACGGAGGAGGAATTCCAGGTACCTATAATACATATAAGAAGGTGGGTGTGGTGCTGATGGGCAGAGTGGTTTTACATTTACCGGGCGATCAAAATGACTGCATTAGACAGCCACAAGATCTATCAAGGTATATCTGCACTCATTTTATCACTCCATGCTGTTTCTGTAGTTGTGTCGCATGTCAATGTTGTAATGATTATATGATTGGCTGTTTGTGAGTCAGGGAGGGAGCATTCATAGGGTTGGTTTTTGTATTTGTCATTTGATTTTATGTGTATCATTTGTACTATTGTTTTATCACACAGGTCTATGTTTAACTTTAAACTAATGCAATTGTTTCACTCAGTATTCTACTGAGAAGCGTATCAGAAGCTTTTAGCCTAATTCTACCACAGAATGACAGCATTAGTATTAGTGTGTATGTGATAGCATGCTCTGGTCATGCACTCACAAAGATATCTTCCCAACAACATCATATTAATCTGCACATAAGAACCACGCTATATTTAGCCCACAATCCAGGACTCTGTGTCCTCAGAGTGTGGGTGTATGGCAGAGAGTTGCTTACTAGCTATAGCAAAAAAAAACAAAAAAAAAAAAAAACAGTGAGTTGTGTTTTCTTTGAGCAGCTCCACTGGGACATGTCCAGTGATCACATGGTGTCATGTCAGAGGCTTTGTGGAATGAAGCTGAACATTCTGGGCTGTACTAGTAATGACATGGTGCTGTAGTCACCTGCTACATGACCTGGGAGGAGTCCTGTTACATTTAGTGTTTCTACTCATTTTCATGATTTCATGCTAGTCTGAGATAATAAACCTCATACATATACATACACACACACACACATATATATATATATATATATACACACACACACACATATATATATATACATATACACACACACACACATATATATATATACATATACACACACACACACATATATATATATACATATACACACACACACACATATATATATATACATATACACACACACACACATATATATATATACATATACACACACACACACATATATATATATACATATACACACACACACACATATATATATATACATATACACACACACACACATATATATATATACATATACACACACACACACATATATATATATACATATACACACACACACACATATATATATATACATATACACACACACACACATATATATATATACATATACACACACACACACATATATATATATATACATATACACACACACACACATATATATATATACATATACACACACACACATATATATATACATATACACACACACACATATATATATATACATATACACACACACACATATATATATATACATATACACACACACACATATATATATATACATATACACACACACACACATATACACACACACACACACACACACACACACACACACACACACACACACACACACACACACACACACACACACACACACACACACACACACACACACACACACACACACACACACACACACACACACACACACACACACACACACACACACACACACATACATATATATATATATATACATATATACATACACACACACATATATACATATACATATATATATATATATATATATAATGTGGTGACGTGTTTGCTCTCCTGCCTGAGTGACCGCTTAAGATTACCAGAATCTGTAATTCTGGTAATCTTAATCTTGTACTAACAGCATTGCTGGCCTGACTCACTGCCACCATTGCTCACTGACCTGCTATTTCCAGGCTCCTTAAAAAAAGTCTTCCAAGTCCCAAATTTAGTTTTTAAAATTCAAGATATAAAAATGTTAAAATATGTAGAATTGAGGGAGGGTAGGGGATTTGATCTGGGGCAGAATGAACCAGTATCCTTTTTTTTGTTCAGTATTTTTTTGTTTTATTTTCTCAGTATTTTTTTATCCTCTAACAATGAGCATTTCCTTCACATCCAATACCTATGTGTTAGTGTTAGTGCACCTTGTGTGGCATTTTTTAGAATGTTGTTTATCCAGCTTACAATTTGAGAACTACGGTGGGGAAAAAGGAAAAGCAAATAATGCAGGCGCGGCTATCAGTAAATGTACCGGTAAATTCATTGAGTGGTTGGAAGGCTAAAACCATCTAACAAATTCATATGAAACACGACATGAACTTTGTCTAAAAACATTCGAACTCTGACTTGCAAAATATTAAGCATGTTAAATACATAGTCAGACGACAGACGCTACAATCATAAACTGCTCTCATGTCTCCACGGGTCAGTGCTTGTTATATATATATATTACAGTTTGGGTGATGCTATGTGCCACATCCTCATTGGCTCACATTGGGTGCCTTTGTCCTACTCTGGGGTTTTCCATATTATAGATGGACGTGTAATATGCTTTCAGTTTTTTGTTGATTCAGGTCTGTAATCTGTCAAAAATAGATAATGAATTTGGGACCAGTTCCTCTTAATGGGCCCACAGAGACCCTAAATCCTTCAGTGGAACAGCTGAGATGGAGAAACTGTCCGCTATTTGTCCTGCATTGTTTTACTTTCTTCCTCTCTGGTATCAGCTATCGTGGCCTTCTGCACTTACAGAAAGGGGAAACATACTTTCACTTCAGTATCCTAGGGTTAAATTTAAGGTCTCAGTCCCCTGTGTGAACCTTTAGAGTCAGTGATTCACAGCGTCACTTCAAACCACAATAATCACTCTGTTTGACCCTACATTTTTGATGAGATAAGCAAACTTATTAGTGTTACATTATGTCTGATTAAAGTTGATTAGCAAAAAGGGTACAAAACCTCACAGTAGACGACCCCTCTACCTCCTCAGCCACAGCCGCCTATATGCTGTCTAGATTTTTCTCTAGACACTTGCAACACATTCATGTACTCAGATACGCTAAAGAAGATAGAAGATCGAAATTACGCCAAACCATTGCTTGAAGAACATGTCTACTTGTCAGATGGACCCGTTTATTGTTAGTTTGTGGCACTCAACTGGAAATTGTGGATTCAAAACACTCCATTCTTCCAAGAAGGTAGAAGGAAGACGAAAAAATAAAACACAAAGATGATGAAGAAGAAATTTAATTCTCTTGTCAGACTCTTCTCAGTCGCTTCATCAAGTGCGATGCCTCTGGCCATTACTCCAAACAAGCTTGTGAAGCTTGACATTAAAGACCAGAAATTTTGGGTCATTCCCAGCAGCAGCTGCCCTCAAGGTGGAACATCCAGTGTATTCATGCCTTTTAGTCGTCAGAACAATTCAATAATGATGTGCTGAAGAATATCTAGCCAATGTGCAGCCAAGTCAAAGATCTTTGACTAATTTGAAATGTTTAAGCTGTAGTTTGATATGTTCAGCTGAGTTCATGTTAACACACTGCTGAGTATGTGTAGTTATTCTGAAGATTTGACAAAGCACTGTCAGGAGCAGAAGCAGTGTAAGCCAACTTGGTGTTGAGATTGTTCTCTCAAGCATCTGAAAGAAGCCTCTGAATAAAAACACTCTGCTCTGTAGTATGAAACATGGCGTGTTTTGACCCAAACACAATGTACTCCAAGCCAGATGAGTGCCTGCAGAAAATTAAGTCATCCAGAAATGTGTGTAAGATAATCAGCTGACAGGCCGAATATCTGCTGGTAAACTGTAGGAATAAGGGAAGAGTGGAATAGACTACTGTTATTTGTTAACAACATGCCCTTTTAAAACTGGCAGTGCCTTTCTTCTGATATTTTATTGACATTGAATTCAAATGATGATACACACATTACATTGCTTAGGGCCATCACGGAATTGGCTGATTAAAACAGAATTTATTTTTAACGTGGAATATGACATAATTAGACTGAATTGCTGTTTTTGTGTGGAAGAGGAACGAATGTCTGGGGAAAACTGCACGGAGGGAAGCAAATCTGGGTAGCACAAACAAGCCCCCTCCACACACTGAGCCCATCCCTCTTCAAAACAATGTAAGCATGGAGAAGCAGCTGGCCACGGCTCTGTCTTCGTCGGCGAAAAAACTTTGAAAACTCAACACTAAGCCCTCAGTACAGAGCCGAGCAGTTCCTGAAGAACTTCTATGTGTCAGGAGAACTGTTGTTTTGCAAAAACACACTGTTAGTAAAATAAGAGTAAAAGGTAAAAAAACAGGATTCACAAAATTGAAAACAGAAAAAACTGAATTTGGGAAAAAATCTAATGGATTTTATAGGGCCCTAATTGCTGGCATCATGGGACAGTTAAGTCACAGATTGAGAGGCAGGGGGCACACTATGGTTCTGTGTCTGTTGGGAAGCAGAGATGACTTGAGAATGGCACTCGCAATTTGGTGAACATCTGCTAAAACAACTGTTGACTGATTTCTGAATTAAACATAAATATTTAACCGGTTATTTTGCTGCTGATAGTCAGAATATTTACTTCTTTATTTATTTATTTTTAATTGAAGGTGAAGTGATTTCACAGCAGCCTTAAGCCTTCTTCTTTAACAACACAGCTGCTTACTTCATGTCCTTCAGTCCACAAGACCAAGGCTCTAGATTTCATGTGATTCTACATCAACACAGCAGCACTTCTTACCCTCAGCTCTGGAATTTTTGCAATGAAGTTACAGCTCTTGTCCCACAGGCAAGGACAAGTCCAACAGAGGATCTCAGTCAATAAAGAGAAGGAAACATGCAGAAGACATAGCTACTGGACAGAGACTTATCTGGCACAGTCACAAAGAGATGCTGAAGTAGTGTACACTGCACACAGCAGGTACAGAGCTTTACTGGACAAGGAAAAAATAAAATGATGAGCAGAAGCATCTATACAAGATGTATGCAAGACTCCTCAAAAGGATGCAGAACAAGCTCAGGAGGAGTGTTCTGTGGCGGCCCGCCATAGTCTAAATTGTGCCACCACAGTCTCATATTGAGCTGAGCATGTCTGTACACTCTCCCAAAATGTTACGTTGTTTTAGGGCTGAGCGGTATATTTTATGTTTTTAAGATAACGTATTTTCAAACGAGATATAGGATGAGATGTTATCTTCCGTTGTACAGATTATATTATTAAATTACTGAGTGAAGTTGTGACAACTGTCCACTGTCTCTATCACTGCTGCACACGGAGGGTTTAGCTCCACCCCTCTGAGACAGAGGAGAGGAGCAGCTAACGTTAGCCTCTGCGATAGCTTGCTGTCACTTCTCTGCTCTCAGAGTCTATTCAATGCAGGAATACTACTACTTTATTCCTCCTCACTGTTCAATACAGGAATACTACTACTTTATTCCTCCTCTCTGTTCAATGCAAGAATACTACTACTTTATTCTTCCTCACTGTTCAATGCAGGAATACAACTACTTTATTCTTCCTCACTGTTCAATACAGGAATACTACTACTTTATTCTTCCTCACTGTTCAATGCAGGAATACTACTACTTTATTCCTCCTCACTGTTCAATACAGGAATACTACTACTTTATTCCTCCTCACTGTTCAATGCAGGAATACTACTACTTTATTCCTCCTCACTGTTCAATGCAGGAATACTACTACTTTATTCCTCCTCACTGTTCAATGCAGGAATACTACTACTTTATTCCTCCTCACTGTTCAATGCAGGAATACAACTACTTTATTCCTCCTCACTGTTCAATGCAGGAATACTACTACTTTATTCCTCCTCACTGTTCAATGCAGGAATACTACTACTTTATTCCTCCTCTCTGTTCAATGCAGGAATACTACTACTTTATTCCTCCTCACTGTTCAATGCAGGAATACTACTACTTTATTCCTCCTCACTATTCAATGCAGGAATACTACTACTTTATTCCTCCTCTCTGTTCAATGCAGGAATACTACTACTTTATTCCTCCTCTCTGTTCTGTATAAAAGCTCTGGACACTGAATGGAGGGCAGAGTTACTCCGTTAGTAAGCGGCTACAGGACACTGTTGTGTTAGCTGTGGTGGAGCGAGGTAGAGAGTGAATGAAGAGAGGGAGCGCTGACAGTAAGAAAGCCGGTGAATCAGATCAATAAAACTTTATTTTCTGATTGTTTCACAGTGGTTACTTTCAACAGCACAAATAAACTTCCTCACACACCTCCACTCAACCCTGCAGCTCAGCCTCAAACCTCTGAATGTGAAACACCTGTGTTATGTCAAAGTCTGTTCAACAAAAAAAGAAAGAAGTCATTGCAGCTGTGGTCTCGACTGATTAACTGTATCAATCCATCTGTAATACTGTGATTCTGTTTTCCATACTGTCATTTTGTTATCTTGCTCTACTATGTGCATGTATTGCATATATGTCCATCTCTTTCTCCTTATTCTAATTATAGGATAGATTTCGTGTTACTGTATAAATTGTAAAGCTCCTTGAGGCAAGTTTGTGATCTGTGATATTGGGCTATGTAAATAAAAATAGACTTGACTATCATGAGTTCTGCAGTGGTAAGTCTGACACTTGGAACATCTCAAGTTATTTTGACATGAAGGCCAAACCATGTAATTACAATTTCTGGGTCCATCACGTGATGCACACAGGCCCCCAAAAAAAATTTCTATATACATGTCACTGAAAAAGAGCAGCTGTAAAACAGTAAATACAGTTTTCTGACTAGAAATCACTTGTTTTTTTCTATATCAGAATTTGATCCATTCAAGTTAGCAAGCAGGAAACCGACAGTTCTGCAGTCTCAGACATACAGTACCAGTCTAAAGTTTGGACACACCTTATCATTCACTTCAATGACAAAGTGTGTTCAAATTTCTGTTTGTCCATTAATTTTGTCCAAATGTGAATATTTTTAAATCCAGGCTAAAAACATTTCTCTTTGCATGTGCTTATGATTGAGCTCTTTACATTTTAACCTTTCTTTGCACTTAAAGTGAATCATTATTTATGCTCTATTTTAGTCTAGCTTTTTATTTTCTTTCTCTCTTCCTATTTTTCTGTACTTTGTTTCCTTTTATTATAATTGGGGTTTCTTGTTTTTAAATAGTATGTTTCCAATTTGTACTGTTTAATATTTTGTTTTTATGCAGAGCACATTGACTTATCCCTGTATATGAAATGCCCTATATAAACAAAGCTGCCTTGCCTTACATTCTGACTGGTACTGTACATGCAGTGGAAAGCTTGGCAGGGGTAGCAACAGTAACTAAGGGTCAGTGGTAGTGAGGGGTCAATTCCTTAAACTACATGAAGCATACTAGTGATAAAGGTTGATTGAGCACTTTGCTGGGAATAACTGTATTGAATGCTGAACTCTACAGACAGGAATCATAATGTACAATGTGGATGAGAATAGTGTGAATATCCAATGGCCTGGTCATCTTATGGTCATGTTTAAGCTGCTGGTCATCAGAGTCAGAAGAGTCAGTGTCTGATTTGTCCACCATCAAATGAAGGAAACATCAACATGCAACCTGCTAATGTAGCAGCACAGGAGGAGCCATCTGGCACATCAAGCAGAATGCTCAGAGAGCCGTTTGAGGCTTTGTGTGGCTGGCTCTATGTCACAGATACAGCAGCTATACACAGCTGGATTTAGACACAAATGCAGAGTCAGCCTTCAGATCCTACAGCTGCACATGATGTAAATTAAAAAAGGGATCATATCCTGCTGCAGGACAGCCAGATGTTCCATGCTCGCACAATGAGAGCTTGAAATGAAGGCTTAATGAACTACTCTTTGAATAAATGAGTATTCATATTTTACACATAGGAAATGCTTTGATGGCATTTTAAATACATTTGATATATTTTTCTTCATGGCTCACTTCAAATTTGGGAAATTCTTGTAAACTGAGGTACAGTCCGAGACAAACCAGGCTCTCCTCACAAACCAGTGGTACCTGCAGCAGCAGAGGGAGGAAGAACTGATACTGACTGATGTCTGTGTTCATTCTTTCTAAACTTGTTTCTAGATATCTCACTGGAAATAAATCTAACATGTCAATAAAATAATCATATTCCTAACATCAAAATATTGAGTGATTGATATATAAATAATTGATGATATGAGTAGTAGTAGTAATGATACATTCCTAATAACAGCCATGCCTGGTTAAAGGCTGCACAAATCTGCCAAATCTGCTGATGTGATGCCACTAACTACAGCACATCAGTTACACATACAGTGGTCAGCCTGACATCATGTCTTTAGACAGGAAGCACTAGATAGAATAGAAAGGCAGCAGCAAACATTGTGTTGTGCTTTACTTAACATCAAAAATGTGTAATGCAAATCATGATAAAAGGGACTTGGTGTCTTGGCATTTCAGTTATTTCTCACATACTAGTTCCTGTTTCCACTTCTAATGTCACTACACGCAGTCTGAACATATGTTGCTCTGTTATCGGCCAAGTCATGTACAATACATGATAGAGAGGAAGTCTACCTTCTCCAAGGGCTCCACATTCTGAACTCATTTCTAGAACATAAACATGCTGTCATAAGAACATTCACAATAATACAGTCTACATTATTCCATCACATCAGTGGGACACAGTTACAGGTCTTTTTTGCCCTTAGGTAGGCCTCTAAGGCAGCACGTCCTTCAGGCTGTGTGCCACTCCTAGCAAGCTCCACCAATCAAATGGCTCTGTTTAGGAAAAATATGCACACAGCCTGAGAAGTAGTACTGCCTGAGAGGCCCAGCTCAGGGCAACAAATTCCCCTGAGTTTCTCCAAAATCTCATTTCATTTTTAACAGAGAAATTACCATCATTATATATACACATTTACATTTTTATTTATTTATTTATTTTTTACTATTTTTACTAATAGATGATGTATTCTTCTTTTGAGAGGAACTATTTGGTGCCGTAGATCTATTTAACAAGCTATACCAAAAGCACCTTACATCCAAACTGCATACAGATACATAACTGCATCTATGAGCATTCATTTGGTTCAAATCAACTTTTCAAACTGTGTCACTTTGCTTGCTATATTACCCTGCAGCCATGATAGGATAAGACTACTGGTTATCATCTACTTCCTGAGTTGAACCCAAGCATCAAACATCACATTTACTAAGTGTTGAAGCTGATGTGTTTCAGGTGCATTCTTCAGTGGTAATACAGAACACATTTACTTCTATTTCAATTAATACAGCTGTTTACACAGTCTGCACAACAGCTGTCAGTCATACATGTAGGTTATAGTGTGAGGGAATCACACTATAACCTACATGTATGACTGAAACCTGAAGCATTTTTTTACACATCAAGTCTATTTTCAAATCTGTTTTATGTGCACCACTACAGTGATTGTATATATTATGTCTTCATGTTCATATATTATGTGTTCATGTTAATAAAAACAGGTTCAATACACTTTTTCTAAATACCAACACTGCTAACAGCATCATAAATCCTAACCCTGCCGGGCTCTAAACCACATCCCACAAAAATCTGAGCTCAACACTGACTTCTAAACTGAAGAAGAGGAATACATGAGGAGGCTCAAGTTTCATCCTTATGCCTTATCTTCCTGATAATGGAGAATTGCTTGAATTATAGGGATCACTAATTAATAGCAGTGCGACAGAAACTGATGGCAACAACTAGAAAATAATACCAATAAAAGCATGATGTAGTCACATTAGAAGTGACAGAACTTATGTTTGATTGCTGTCAAGAAACAGCTCAAAGATTAGTAGGAATTGTAATAGGAGACAATATTGCCAGCTGGTTAAAAGTTAAAGCTAGTTAAAGACATAGGTTAAAGACCGTCTCAGCACGGTCTGAGCGGAGGGAGGAAGTATTGTGACGGGAACAGCTGACAAAACAAGTCGATTTGATTTAAATACTTCGTGCCTCTTGTATCAGAGCAGCATGCATTTACATTTGTAAGCAGGGCCGCAATAAAATACAATGTTTACTATGGAGTGTGGCGTACCTTTAGCTACTTAAAGCTCTTTATTTGCTCTATGCATGTGCTCCTATCGGGAACAGGTCGCTGCTAACTGGCTAACGGTATTCTTTAGCTGTTAGCCAACTCCTGGCCGTCTAATGTACTTTTAAATGAGGATTAGTCGCCCGAGCAAACATTCAAACAAGAGGCTATAACGCCGAGGTAATGCTACGGTAGCTATGTTAGCAGCGGCCTTTAGTAAAGCCAGGTTTGGCGGCACACACGGTGCTCCGGACAGCCAGCTGTCTACCACAGGCCTCCGCCACTGATTCTCCGTCTCAGCATCCAGCCTAAACGAGCTCAGTCTAAAATTGTCACTCAATTCAAAAACACAAGTGCTAGGAATTCCACTCATTTTCAGCTGAAGAAACGCACACTAGTGAAACAACCGTTTTCCTCTGCCGTGTTGGTGTTTACACAGAGGAGCAGTAAACTAGGATAAATGTTTACACCAAAAATCGAACGGGTTCAGACAGTGTATGTCCTCCCGGCTGGAAAAGACACGGAGCAGAGCCGCTGGTACTCACTGACAGAGGCGCAGAGGATCCACAGTATGCCGGAGAGTCGAGAGAAGCACTGCGGAGCAGCAGCACGGCACACTTGATCATTGTAATGGGAACCAGAAGGAGACTGTCCCTCCACTCTCCAGCAGCACTGCCATGAAATTCAGCTGCTAACCGGATGTGTCGATTAAGCCACAACACACTGAAAGCTTCAGAATAAAATATACTGTACATACTACATAATATAAAGCTGGGACAACAATGAATGAACGGCCAGCAGAAGAAAGCAGTTACATTTATATATTAATATCATATGTAAGCCTATTCAGTCAGTAATCTACACCTATAACACCCCAGTTCCCTAAAATGCTGTTTACAAGATTAAAAAGAAAGTATGTTTACTGAAGTCATATACAGTCAGCTACTGACAGGAGAATATTCATATTGACTTTGGTTTTATTGAACCTAGTGACCTTTGGGGGGATGGAATAATCTGAACTCTGAACACTTAATCATTGTAGATTATTTCAGATTAATCCAGTATAGGAGCAACTAAGTGTACATAGTACACTTTGAAAAGGTTATAAATACATAAATCCAAATGACAGTATTCTGGACACACCATCTCTACAACCTCATGTTGTTCATCCAACCATTTTTCAAACAAATGATTATTTAAAATTGTAGTGTTCGCCCTGATCTGGATTTTGGGAAAACATGAGTATTTAGAATATTCTGGTTTGATGTAATGGTTCATCCATAAAAAATTTGGCATCCTGAGGTGTAAGCATCATAAAGGCCTAGCTATTAGAACAAGAGGATACTATATATGTGATTATCTATATTGTCATAAAGTGTAGAAGAAGTTCTCTTCGATGTAGAAATCAAAAGTTCGATAAATACAAACATTCTGATGTTTGTTACATTGTTTTTCATGTTAGACATATTTTACTATTATATTTTGAATGGCCATACGATCTTATCTCCTGTCGTATTTCTGCAGCTTGTTTTTCTGCAGCTCCAGGGGCCCCTGGTCCTTTAAAAGGCACAGCAGATGAATAAACAGGGAGGCAGAATCACAGGTTTGGTACAGATTGCTACTTGGGAAAACTGACATGGATTTCAGTGTGAAACTTGCTGCTGTCAGTTGCTGAAACTTTTCTGGTTGTTATTGTGATTTAGCCAAAGGGGTGAAAATCGGTTGCCTAATTGTAGTAATTACCAATCACTTGTGGTATATGGTAATCCTGTCAGGGTGGACAAAATAACAGGGACACCATACCAAAAAACCTCAAATGTGAAAACACCACATATACATGTGTTTATTGTTGACATGTTGTGGTAGACTCAAGACAAGGGTCAGGCTTAAATGACAGAACATTGAGGACTTGCTTCACTTCATTATTGACTCAAGAGTTCATCTACCCTCTAATGGAGAGCTGTAACTACCAGCTACAGCAGTGTGATAAAAAAGAGACAGGAGACAAATTACAAAAATAAAAGTCAAAGTCAAAAGATCCTCTGACTTTTGGTCTACAGTATGAGTCGAGCTACAAGAATATGAAAGTCTGCATTTACCACCTGATTTTGGTTTTAGATTTTAGTGGATAAAACAGATGGCAGATCATCTACTCCTGTCATTCCTAACACTGAACTCAATAAGGGTTTCACCTGTTCTCTGAATCTGTGCATATTCAATTCACAGTTTATACAACAGTTGCAGGTATGACAAAGAGCAGCATTTATATCAACCCAGCTTTTACACAAACCCAGATTGAGGGATTAAGAAATGATGCATGGCAATTAATGACGAGACTGTGTCTGAAGAAGGAAGCCAGTTAGCTTTTTCTTTAGGAATAAATCCTGCTTCCTGTTCCTTTGTTGATGCATCTTTTTTTAAATCAGTATTAGACTATGTGGCATCTTGTACAGGCATGTTTCAGGTGTGACTTTAAAGCTGTTCATCTTTCTGCACTCAGGTTCATTACTGGTGATGTTTATAACATTCATCACTGTATCCTGTACAAAAAGGCTGGGTGGTCCTCTCTCTCTCTGAGATCTGTGATCTGCATATGTATATGTTTATTTACAAGACCCTTATGGAGGAGCTACTTCTTGTCCCTCATGTTCATACAGAGCTTGAAAGAACTGCTTTTGGCTTCTTGGCACCATCCACACTATAAAGCACTTAAAAAATGACAATCTCAAACCTTTTAACTTCTGTTTGTACGGGTATGTTGTGTTATATGGACCTGAGTCTGCAATAAAGTTTATTATAATTGATTTTGTTGTTACTTCATTTATTCATTGTATTTATAAGTTTGTTTAATTGATTCCCTACTTTCTATATCAATGTCATTGTGAATGAATGCTTCGCCCTCAATGATTTTCGAGGTTGAATAAAAACAAATATACGACTCCCATTATGCCAAAGGCCCTCCAGAGACATTTTAATGAGTGTTGAGGGGTAATGACTCACTACAAAAGTATTTTATTTGTTGCCACTAAACCATGAAAGGAAAGCATTTAGTTTATGAACATTATCTGAGATCAACCTGAAGGTGAATACTCATCACTAATATGAGTCAATATAACAGCCAGTGTGTGTGTGTAGTGTGTATGGTGCTTTCAGCTTATTTATATCTGTGTGGAGAAGGTAAAGAGGGATTATCAGTCAACCCATTTCAGTGTAAATGAATGACTTCAACATGTTTTCTAAGCTGTTTCATTAGAAGAAAGAAGAGGAAGAAAAAGGACAGCGGCTCCACTCAGCTACAACAACAACTACAACATGCCAGTGTCTTTTTTAAAACTACGACTAGGGGCACCAAAGTTTAAGGTTTCAAGATTTTATTTCAAGCCTCATAATATTCTACACCGTTTGTCTATGTGGCACACAAATATTGCCACCAAAATAATAGCTAGTAAGGCAAGACTTGTATGAAAACGTATACTCTTTGGAAAACTGAAGACTCATTAGACCAGATGATTAAAAAAATCACCAAATATATGAAATTTGGCTTCAAAGTTGTGTAAAAATCAGCCTTTGTCTCTGCTCCCAAGCGCTGTGGGAGTAGCCGGAGTTCACTGAAACCCCACCCCCTACTAAGTGTCACCTGTCAATCAAAGTCACCACCTCTACCAGAAACATGGACTCTACGTCTGAGAGCTTTCTGCTGCTAACTCGGTAGCTAGCTCGGTGGCTAACTGTAGACTGTAGTAGCAGCAAAGAGTAGTAGTAGTGTGCTGAATGTATTTCTACCTCTACAGCAGCAGGAGCAGGTTTATGCTAATTTTCAGACCATGATGTCTTCAGGTTCATGTGCATTTGAACTCTTTCTCACAGTAGACAGTTTGACTTGTTGCAGGAAAAGCACAGGTGGAACTTATACCATTTACAAAGGCCAGGTTCCATTCAAAAGAAGCATACTGGTGAACAATAATACAAAACTAAATGTAGCCATTAGAATCAGTCCTGCTTTGACTTACCAAAGTGACTGCTGTGAAAAAGATCTAACACCAAAGTAACAAGAGCCAAGAAGTGACAGGCTTCATGAATCCCTTCTTTCCCCAATGAAGACGCAGGAAAACATCAGCATAAACACTTTCAATAACTTTTATTTTTTTCCCCTAATAGATCTGTACAATCAAGAAATCAAACTTAAGATGAGCCTAGCAAAAACTGATCTGTACATGTTAAATGCTTTCGGGCACAATAGCTTAACACGCATTTAAATAATCAAATGATGACTTGTCTAGCTATGCAAACACTTAAAAATCAGTCCCTCAGCTTGAAAACATGAACATGAGTGAGTGAAAAAAAAGGGGGGGGGGGGGGGGGGGCGTGGGGCAGGATGAACCAAAACAAACCAAACAGAAGAAAAACAATTATGTTCCCTTTAGATTCCATCTTTCTCTCCAGTGTTATAGAAAAGTACAGTCAAATATCTTATTTACAGTGAAATGAACAAAACTCTAATTTAATCAAACAGATTTCTTTTAGGTGTGGTGAGGGGGTTCTGGGCAGCAGGGGTAGTTGTCTTGGAAGGGAGGAAGCAACTTTACCAGTATGGCATTTTTAATCTGGTTTTTGGAGGGGGAAAAAAACAAAAACAAGTAAAGACAGGAGCAAACAGTTCATGTGAAACAGAGAGGAAGAATGCACACAAGCCAACAATCAATCAATATGGCTACTGCTCCGATTCCAGCACCAACATGTGGACGCTTTCTTCTACATCTCATATTTCTTCTATGCAATGCCTCTTTTCCTTTGCATCTGAATTATGTTTTCAAGCACAATCATCCCCCTTTTCCTCCATCAGCTGCCCTCAGGCACATTGATTCACCAGTCGACCACCTAATGAACCATTCCTGAGATATGTTATTAAAGTTATGCATTATTAAGGAGTTTGTATAGTGCTGTTTACCTGTTAATGTTGAGAACAGTTATGTAGTTACCTTTCCTAGTTCTTAGTTGTCAAATCTAACATTTATAGCCTCCTTAATCCCCCCCATTCTATCCTTCATCTTGTCAAAATAAAGCTGCCTTATTGCTAGAGTAACAGTGTTTTTCATTTCCATTGAAGAGAGACTCAATAAAAACAATTAATGGGAGAAGTTCATGTCATTCAGAATTAGTCATCTTAGAAATGGCCACCTTACAGGATGCATGGAGCACCTTCAGGCTCAATCTAGTGCAAACAGAGGACGTTTGGAGACACCTCCAACAGCATGGTATGTTCTCCCAGCTCATCAAGGCCCTGTTCTTCAAAAAGTCCAGAGGAGTCTTTCAGAGACCAGGATCACCAGGTAAACCAGGTTTACTTCAGTAAAGCAGTTATCATGGAAATCTAGCCTCCCTGTATAATCATTTTCTCTTTTCATGTTCTGAGATTTTGAACCATGTTTAATTTATCTAACCGTATAAGCTTTGAGTTGATCTTAAATTTATCAGAAGCCTGGTTTGAACAGTGAACCAAGCTCTTCTGTGCTCTCCTAATGAAACACTCCTGAGGATAAACATGATCCTGTTCATACTCATTTAGCTAACCCACACAAATTACTTATTTTGTGCAACACAGTGCTCTTATTTTGAAAAGGCAAGCATACATTGATAATTACATATCTTGATGAATCATAATAATGTTCTCATCTGAAATCAGAATTGTACACTAACATTTCTCAGGTTTTGGGTTTGAGGATTTGTTGCTATGACAACAGCTTTACATAAATCTTAATCATTACACAAGAAGAACAGGGCCTTGCTTTGTACTGCATCACACTATTCGTCAACAGGTGACAGATTGATTTAAGTGAACAGTGAAGATCACAGGACAGAGGTGCTGCTGGGCTGCTTCACTGTCCACACTGAGGACACACAGTGGATTCACATCAACAGTTCATATCAGGTCTACACTGAGGAGCAGCACTGCACACTAAATCTTGTGTAGTGTTTCTTTCCTGTCAGTTTTGAGTGGTTCCAGAGCTTCAGGATAAGAGCAGCACTCTGCCATCATACTGAAACACTCTGACTAAATCAATCAGAAGTAGTGTGTTGATGCTGCATCCCAGTTCAGAAAAATCCTGATTTCTTTGGGATAAAAAGCCAGAGAATACACATGACACATACAGTAATTTGACCGACATGAAATATTGTTACAACTAATATTACCTCAGTGAAGACTAGTCAGTACATACCTCTAGCATGGTTTCCCTTCAGGTTAAACCATTTGTTACTGAGTGTTTTGACAGTGAGTTAAATGCACTCTGACTCTGTTATACCGCCTCCTAATGTAAAACTGTTGAATTTCAACATCAACAGATGAGCTGGAAGAATTTCTTAGAGGTGGTATTTCCTATGCACTATAACAGAATCAAGACGTGGTCTTTACATTAATGTCAGTCCTTAAAAACAGAGCATGTATCATTTGAAGATTACACATTTCCAAAGTTATGATCCGTATCATCAACAGTTGCATGCTGCCTTGCAGACTTTGTCAGAAAAATAAACCGTACTCAATTTTGCCCGAGTTTCCAACTTAGAGCTCGAATTTGCAGAACTGTTCAACTGCATGTTTTGT
Organism: Scomber japonicus; assembly: GCF_027409825.1. NCBI lineage: Eukaryota > Metazoa > Chordata > Actinopteri > Scombriformes > Scombridae > Scomber > Scomber japonicus. The sequence continues at coordinate 3,732,296 of NC_070583.1, read as the reverse complement.
GGTGGGTGAACACGTCTGGCTCCTCTGTAATGCACTACAAGTTGGTGGAGGAAAGTCAGGGAAGGGCCAGTTGCTCACTTCTCTTTCCTAGATGGAGGTGCAGCAGCAGAGGATGGAGAACTCATAGAAGTCCTTATCTCTGTGGGTGTTTTGCTCCTTCTTGGCTGCTTGGTGCTCCACCAAGGATTTTGCTGCACTGTCACCTGCCAGTCTCTACAGCCTTTCTGCCTCGCACATTCTATCCAGATAAGAAGCCAAAAAAAAAAAAAAAAAAAAAATCTACTTTGAAATGTGCCGACCTACAGACGTGAGTATAGCAGAGTATAGCCGAGGTGTCGATGAAACTGTTTACAAGTGTCTACATAGTCTGAAGTTTGTCCTTCCACACAGCATGATGATCCAGTCAGTGTGCAAAGGCCCAGAGCAAAAACAAAGTTAGGATGGGGGAGGAAAAAAAATATTGGTTGAACCTTTATTTTGTTACAATATAGATTTTTTTTTTAAATTTACAAGTACCTCTTCCTTCCTTTCTTTAAGTTGTTTTTGTGAACCAAAACAAGAGGGAAGCTTGTCTTATTTTGAAGCAGTGCTGTGTTCTCGTAGATTATGCCTGCAAACAATTTTTAATTTCCTTTTTTTAAGTAATGGGGGATCGGGGCGGGGCGGGGCGGGGGGGGGGGGGGGGGGGGTGGGGCAAGAAAAAACAAAAAGAAAAGAAAGAAAAAACAATCTTCTTAGATTCAGTGGTGTGGCTGGGAATTTTGGGGTCTCCTGGGTCCGAGACTGCTGAACACAGGAGAACAGGGTGGGGGTGGGGGGGTGGATGTCAAAGCATGTTAGGAGTTCAGAATCCATCCACCCAAACAGCAAGGCCCCTCTCTGCTAGCGAGCGGTTCACTGAAACCACCTGAAGAAGAGAAACAGTCACTTTATTCTCATGATTGCTGCAACAATGAAAAACAGACAAATAAACATGATTCCTAATATTCACTTTCTCTACTCATTCATTACACTGGCTTCTACTCTACTGTTCTTTTGATCATTTTTAAAAGTTACTGTGAATGAAATTTTAAACTTCCTGCACATGTTTCACATTAAAAGCCCGTAAGGACAGAGAGATTTCCTTCTCCTGTAAAACATCACTGTTGAGTTTGTGACAGGACATTGACTCCAAATGACAAGAACGGCTAGTCAAATTCATTAGAATTAAAAAAAAAACATGGTAAGTTACAGTTTGTGGATTTTCAGTTTACTTAATATTCAACTCTCCTTATAAATATGCAGATAGTGTAAGAAGAGGCCATTCATTGGAGGTTTTAATGTTATGTATGCACTGATTTCAGCTTTTTGGCAACTCTGTTTGGGGTGGCTGTGGTTCAGGTGGTAGAGCAGTCGTCCACCAATAGGAAGATTGGCGGTTCGATTCCCAGCTCCTCCAGTCTGCATGTTGATGTATACTTGATGGGCAAGATACTTACTGATTGCTCCCGTTGCTATGTCAATGGTGTGTATATATATATATATATATATATATATATATATATATATATATATATATATATATATATATATATATATATATATATATATATATATATATATATATATATATATATATAGTTACATATATATATAGTTACATGAAAGTAGACATTTGTAAGACTAACCATTTCAAATTCCACATGACTGACATTTTCAATCCAAAAACTATAGCTACAACTATGCTATTCAACATTCAATAGTGCTCTAACTTTCTACCTGCTGATAGTACAGTCGGTATGAAGTATTGGATTATCAAACTAATGACCGGCTGTATCTGAGCGTCTTACCTCTTCTCCCACCATGTTCCACAGGTGGACCAATGGCAGGCCTGTGTTGTTGTCATAATTTGAGACCTTTAAAAGACAGAGGGGGGGAAATGGCCAGTGAGTTACAAGAGACTTAAACAGTGTGGAGGAGTTGACTGATGAAGGTTGATTACCTGTGCAAGCAGAGCCACTCCTCTGGTCATCTCCTCCATCGCTGATGTGGCCTCTGGTGAAAAACGATCCTCCCCTAATGAAAGACATTTATACAACAGACAATGACCAATAGCTCAAACAACAGTCAGCTGTAAGTATTAAAATGAGGAGTCATGCAGACAATGGTTTACCTGGAAGAGGGGCGATGTTGTCTAGTAATACTTCAGCCCCTTGAAACGGTAACGTTACAAAATCAGACCTGAACAACAAAAAGAAATGATCTGTTAAACAATGCAAATATATAGAAAGGTATCAGTGTTAAAGACTACTGAAATAAAGTTTATCTCAGAGAAACTTGCAAACTATAGTGTGTTTTAATGCTGTGATAATCACACATAGCTTTCATGGAAGTATTGGGTATTATTATGGTATATTTGTTCATAAGCATGTATTGTATTAACCTCTTAAATTCCTAAATGATCCATACATTTCAATTTAGACACATTTCAGTATCAAAGTATGTCACACTTTATGAACTTATGATAGAGTGATGTAGAGAGCAGAGTGAGGAGCAGGAAGCAGGACAGTGTGAGTGAGGGAGAGGACACATCACACTGACTCACTGCAGATATATATTTTGAGAGAATGAAGGTCAGAGTAAAAGAGAGTCTTTGACTTTTTAATGAGTGTAGCAGTGAGTCTCTGGAGACCTCCAGCAGAGAGGCCATCACAGGTCGGACACAAGACTCTCATTTATAAGTCACATTTGTAACCTAGTCTGTGAGTGTGCTAAGAAATCCTTAAATCCTCAATGTGTACGAGGAATCAAGTTAGAAGATTTACAATACAATTATTACATTTACAACAAAGAAAAAAGGTTATTTATTAAATATAAAATTGCATGACTGTGATTTTATCCATGAAGCCAGTCAGGTGGACTGGGACTGAATTCACAGATACATACACACAGCAGGTATACTGTTCTGGGCCCGTCACCACTCTGAATGATACCAGTATATCATGTGTCTGTGTATGAGACACATGAACAGTATACATTTAGCTCAATGCCTTCAGTCTACAGTCACAGTTTATCATCAGGTGCTTTGACACTGGTTGGCTCCTGTGTGTGTGCATGTGGCTATATCCAGGTCCAGAATATTAAATAATAAATGGAAGCTACTTGTCACTCAAAACTGTAAATATTAACATTTAACAACTACTCACGCATTATTTATTTTGAACATTCTAATACAGCACAACGTGTGGTTTTCTGTACAGTGGAGAGCAGCCAGAAGTCCAACCCATTATAGCTGCTGAGACTCATCCCACAGCCTGGATGTGGAACCTATATGTATGCGAGTCTGACCTCCTGTTCAATAAACCACCTCTAGATGGTAGCGTTAGGCTTTTTTTCTTTTTAAACATGCCAACAGCTACAAAAATCACATTATTTTGAAAAGAAACAGTGAGGAAGAACAGTTTGGATACAGTGAAACATTCCACACTCACCTTATTTGCCGTAGTGAGTCGATCTTGACTCTGTCATAGCCGCCATAGTCAACATATCTAATCTCTGCTTCATTTGTTTCTTTATAGAAGGTGATGACCTGAGCTCTCCACCACGCTCCTTCCACCGCTGGAGCCGCACAGATTACACCAACTGGATGACAATGAGACAGAGGACGATAGAAATACTCATAAAGACTACTAAATACAGTAAGCACCAAGCTTAGTCTGCATCATCTCCTTTAGCTAATGACACTGAAATGCCTTGAGGGTGTAGGACAAGAAAAGATAAAAACACCCCACACACTCTGCAATCACTTGTACTTCGAGTCAGTGTTGGAGAAACGAAATGACAGAAACATCATGTAAAGACAGACAGCACTGCTACTGAGAGCCTGAGAGTGTGAGTGTGTGTGTGTGTGTGTGTGTGTGTGTGTGTGTGTGTGTGTGTGTACTTGGCTCTCTCTAAACAATATAAGAGTTCTACTGAGGATTTGTGCAGATGTTACCTCCAGCTAAACTAAAAACTACATCTCTGGAATCTCTACCAGGCCTGGAAGACTGGCTTTATTTTCATCCTTCCTAATACTTCTTGCTTGCCTACCGTAGTGGGCATGAAACTGCTTTTAACTTCATTCAGGCTCATCAAGCTGCTCTTCAAGCTGCTGGAGGATGTGTGGCTTCCAGGGTCCTTCTCTTGTTTTGGGCCTTTCCAAAAGTTAATACTTTGTGGTGTAAGATTTATTCTTTAGTGACTATATTTGGGACAGACGTTACATTTAACTGGGACAGACTCCTTTTTGGGCTTGTACACTCAACAACTGTAAGTGTTAAAACAAAACGTTTACTTGGAATACTGAGTGTAGCTGCTCCCTGAAACACCCTTTCTTCACCCATTTATTTTCATATGAAGGTTTTTTCTTTTATTACAATGGAAAACAGCCTATCTTCATATTCTACTTGCTCTACATGTGTCATTGTATAAATGCATTGTAAAAAAAAAAATGAAATGGATCACTAAAAATTAAGTAATTAGATAATTAAGATGACTGTGTAATGTTGTTGACATGTGATTGTAAATAAAGGAAAACATGTTTAAAAAAGAAAAATGGATAAAACTTCACACTTTTATTTGTGAAAGGAAACCAGGAGGGGTTCATGTTTGTTTCCTCACTGTGAAATAGTGAAATGGTCTCCAACATTGGGATCATCCTTTAAGTCTCCTCCACTCAAAGATTTATTGTGCTGTTCTGACACTTCACTGTGATGTTGTTCTCTGTGCTCAGTGATCTATGTGCACAGTTTGTTTTCACATTCATCTGCTGAAAGTGGAAAGTCTCTCTGAGCTCTCCTTAAATCTCTGGTCCAACAAGCTGAATTTATGACATCACTAGTTTGCAGCCAATCATGTCCAGAATGCAACTAAACATGGAAACATAAAGCCCCCAGTGCACACACACACTGAATGAACCTCACAGTGAAGTAGTTTTACTTTTGAAACAAGAAATATTTTCATCTTCAAATTCTGGATTTTTCAAACAGGTGGAGTAAATGTGGGGTTAAAAATTTTAACAAGGGAACTGGACTTTTTGTGAATGTCAGACAAATTATTCAAAGCAAAGTATTTATCGGCTTTAAAACAAGTCTGGAGGAGATCTTTAAATACAACACTGGTGTAAACTCATTCATGCATTGTTTAATTCCTCCTCCAAATCATAGTGTCCACCAAAGGTTTAAAACATGATCCACATCCATTGTGAGCTAGGTTACCTTCAGCAGGTGAGGGCAATGCAGGGGTGCCCGGCTGGGAGTAGCACAGGAACATCTGCTGGTCCAGGCTTCGTAGGGCGTGGTAGGTGGGGTGGGTGTGCTGCTGGACAAAGACGTGACCGGCTGACACGATGTTCACCACAATCACTTCAACTGTCACACCACTGGGCAGAAGAAGCTGAGGAGAAAAAATGACAGTGAATGAAAAAAGTTATTCCTCCAGTGTGTGGCTTCAATGATCCAGTCTGTTCTCCCTACAGCTAAAACTGCTGAGTACACATAAGGCCTTCCAGCTCCTAAATCCTTATGTTACTACCTCACAAGCAGGACAAACAGTGCTTTCTAATCACATCTGAGGGGTTGAGCCTTTCGCCCTACAGGAAGTTTGCCTTTGGGCTGACATATGTTAGAAAGCATGAAAAAAAGGTATTTTTGCTGGTCTTGTTAGTCTGGTAGAATAACACAACAGCTAGTAGTAGCATAGAGAAACCCCTTACCCAGGAAGTCATGGGAAGTGATGGCAATGTGAGTGGGGGCGGTGGAGGCGCATATAGGTTGGTCAAGTCCAGATCTTTAAATTTCTTCCCGATCAGTGACAGGGCTTTGTCAACCTGCTGCTGCGTACCTGGACAGAGATCAAACAACAGTTATTTATTCACTGCAAGGCAAGATTTAAGAAGACATTACTCACAGCTCAGGCTGCTTTTTTCTGGGACTCCACTAAGAGTAGCTTTGTATGATTCACAGTTCAAAAAACTATCTTAAAAACTTGATTTATTTGATACTGTCTCTTTTTGCAGCCCTCACAGTTCAGCCTCTGTCTCTAACAGGCAGCTTTAGCTCCTGACTTTTTGGCCAGCTTAAGGAAGCCAGCCAAGGGCAGTCATAGAGTCCTTTATAACAGGAGTCTATGGCTCTAACCCTTCCCAAAACCCCTCCAACAGACATTGTGGGTGGTCCTGACTCACCCTCTATGTGACAGATCTGGAACTCCTGTGTGTAAGGCAGGGTGGAGATGTAGATCTTTGAACCAGAGTTCTGCTTCAGGAAACTCACGTATCTCCCCTGCTTCCCGATTAACCGCCCTACAAGATGCTGGGAGATGAAGACCACCAGAAGAGAGGAGTTCATGTCAAAAAAGGACAGTATATTAATACAGACATTTAACAAACACACACACATACAAACACTGTGTGTGAGGAAAGATTCTCATTAGAAGGTGATTACTTTCAAGATTCAGAGGTTTAGAATCTATTTTGTTTGAACACTATATTATAGTGAATGCCCAGTCTATCATTGGACACTTCATATATCTCTATGCTGCATTTAAATGATAACAAATGTGTTGGCTGACAGATCTCATGAACTCCTCTCATCTGTTTGAAAGACAGCCAACAGTGAAAGCCAGTTAGAACAGAATGAAGCTCGAGACAAACATAGCAGCCTAAACAGACGCCACATTTCTCACCATTTTCATCTGTCTCTACTTTAAATGTTGAAAACTGACTAGCTGTTGCAGAAATGTCATCACATTAGTGGAGATGATCATTTAGATTCCAGGTGATCTTTAACAGTACTCATGTTCAGATTTAACTTACTCTCCAGTGTTTCCATCTGAAACACATAAGGGCTCTTTTTTTTTTAAATGAAATGCAATGATACACTATAATCACCTGCTGCATCAGCCCTTTGAAGTTGAATAGGCTCAGAGAATGGAGTCCTAATTGAGTCAAGGTGCTGATCTTTGCCCTCAGACTTTGGCCTCTATACTGAGTGAATTATTAACTGATTATGAGACCTGAGCAGTGAGCTGGAAGCATTATTGTCTGCCATTGTCTGTTCTGATATTATCACTTGTAAAAAATTATTAAATCCTACAACTCTGGAATTAAGTGCAATTACAGTTTTTGGACAATGATATACTAATGTCTCATTAGATATGAGCAGTACTAAAACATGACACAGGAGCATGTTTTTAGTCTTGAACATGGCATATTAAACACTCAAAGAAAAGCTGCTGGGTTCCACTAAGCCCTGAAAGGACTTATCAGTTAAGGTTGTTTCTAGTGTAAAGAGGGCTGATATCATGTCACAGCAACGAGATAACATTCTACTTCTTGTGTCAGATGGCCCGACTCACCTTTGGCACCTCAATCTCCCAGATGATGAGCTCCGAACTGGAGGAGGCAGTGTGGTTACTCTGGATTTCTCCTGCACCCATAGTGCAGCCGCTGTCCACCGAGTCCATACTGTTCACATCAGAACCTACACACACACACACACACATTAACTCGCTATATTCACACAAGATGCTGTTACTGCACACAGTAGAAGGTGTCTACTGCATCGTTTCAACACAGGCTGATTACAACTTCCTGTGAGATATTTGAATGATTACTAGAAAGAACCTTAGGGTGTATGTTATCAGGTCAGATTTGGGAGAAAAACTATAGGAAGTCCCATCAGTATGGATTTAATATGGATTTTAAGATCCCGCTCATGTCCCTTAACACATATTCAACATTTATTTACACTAGTTTAAACTTGATTTAAACCTGTCTGCTCTGGATTTAAAATACAAACAATCCCAGCTGCTGTTTCACAATCTGATCATTCCACTAGCTCATTATTATGAAGAAACTCCAGCTTCCTGTGTCCTGAGTCCATATTATTTTATTAACTCACTTCTTTGGTGCATAAAAATAAAAAATACATTCTCTGAGTTTTATGGCTGAGAATATTGAAGGCACAGTGAGCTGATTGGATGAAGATGTTCTTTACACTGTGCCTGTTTGACACTCATTACAGCTGCTCATACAGTTAAGAACAAAGTTGATAAGAGTCAGTAAGGATTTAACTAATCGTCTTAAGCCGTCTCATAAGAAGCTGAATGAACATTCACTCTCTGAGAAGTGATTTGAAATTACATGTATGTGGAAGGTCCAAAAAAAAAAGAAAAAAAAAAGTGTATGACCGTCCTTCACTGAATTCAGTGCTGATGTAAAGAACAGTGAGAAACACACAGACAGGAACAGCAGCTTCAGATTTATAGCAGGCCTCTGCAGTTTACTATAGACACAAAGTCAATACTTCCTCCATTACCTGTTGAAATGATTCAGGACCATTTACATGACTGCAGTCAGGTCATACTCACAATAAACTGCTCTTATTCTACACTTCATTCCAATCTTTGCCATCCCTCCGCTCAATGTAAAGCTACTGTTAATGAAACTAAACACATCACAAGACAACGTCCACTATGTCATTTGTTTCAAAAAGTGCATGAAAAAAAGCAGGTGTGCGCATGTGCAAGCACAGAGCAGTGAACAGCATCCTCTCTGCATCCCATAAGCACCAGCCACACACACACACACACACACACACACACACACACACACACACACACACACCCTCTCCTTTGATTGGTCACTTGATTACTGACGGTGACCTTTGATTGGCTGTCTGGTTTGATCACATACAATCAAAAGGACAGGCAGTTGCCAGAGAGAACAAATGGAAATAAATAATGATGCTTAGCAGCTGATTCTCTATTTGTAATACTTATGACAAAGTGTTAGACATAGTAGCAGAAGTTGTTTAAACCCATTTTCAGATTTGGCAAAACTTTATTTCAGTCATGAATACTGACCAAAAAAAAAGCGATATCACTGACATTTCTGCATCCAGCCCACATTAGACCAGGTCTAGATCAAGACCATTACACTTACACTGTGAAATCTGGACTAGATTACAAGAGTGATTAAAACAGTTTCAGAGTTGTGAAGAAAAGGCAATTTCACTGTTTTTCCCATCCAGACCGCATTACAGAGATTTCAAAAATGGACTCCATAAAGATCATCTGTGATTATGTTTCAGAAGATAAAAAGAACTTTTCTACCCTAGACATAGAATCATGCTGTGAATCTCTACCTGGAAGACTAGTGAAACTAATGAATTAAAGACACTAATGCTGATGAAAAACAAACAGTCTGTAGCAGAGTGGTGAGGATGACCTGACATTTGTTGTACACATGAAACCTCCCAGGGATATACTAGGATTAGGAAACAACAGCTATATAGGTTGGGTATATAGGCATGTCCTCCATAGAATCATGGTCAAAAAATGCTTACACCAATCCTCATTTTAAACAGATTTCATGACTCACCTCCAGACTGGTCTGTCTCCACCTCACATGTGCCATGAGCTCCATTCCTCAGGACCATCCCATCAAGCCTTTTTACATCGACTTCACTTTCTTCAGTTAAGGCCAAAACTGTTGCCTCTGTGGCTGATTCAGCCAGTGACTGAGGCTGTGTTGCCTCTGTTACTGACAAGTCTGTAACCTGGATCACATCCATCTGGTTATCAAACGTGCTGTTCTGGAGGTCCTCGCTGCTGATGCCATCCTCAGAGTGGCAAGTGCTGCAGGCTGAGTCCTCAGCTAGCGTAGATGCTTCATCTCCTTTCAGTTTCATGTTTAGCAGAGGGGCACTTTGTGCTGCTTGGTGTGATGGTGTTGGCCAGTGGCCTCTCTGTACATCATTTGTCTGATGAACCTTGTGACTGACCTCAACAGGCTCCCATACTGAGGCCGAGGTGCATCCATTAGGAACCCCTTGCTCTTCCTTCTGTGTTGCCTCTGCAGAGTCATGGCCTATCTGAGGCACACTTGTCAGAAGGTGGTGGTGCTGCTGTGTTGCTGTAATTAGCTCCTGTTGGTAGCAGAGCCTGTCGCTAGTCAGTGGTGTGCTGCTGCTACTGCTGCTGCAGCCAGGGTGGCTTTTGTCTGTGACCTGGCAGCTGGTGACACCGAGGACTTCCTGGGTGGCAGCCGAGATGACCTCAGTTATGAGCCCAGCTGCCAGAAGCTCCAGATCCTGCTCCTCTCCACTGCTGCTGTGTACCTGGATGTCCTCTTGAGTCACTGATGTGGTGGTGCAGTCTTGGGTTGTGGTCAGGGCCGGGGCCGGAGCAGGGGCCGGGGAGGTAGGTGTGCTGGTCAGAATGTGTTGGTGGAAATCCTGCACTGAAGTGGGTGTTTCTAGAGAATCGGTCTCTGATGAGATCACTCTCTGCACTTTGGCTGGGGTGACTGCACAAACCACCATCTCATCCTGTGCACTATTAGAACTGTGGTGCTTTGCAACTTCCCCCTCTGGCTCAGGCCTCTCTGCATCAGAACGGTGTGCGTCCGTGGGGGAGGAGCTGGTGACTTTGGTAGACTGACAGGACAAGATGACCTCTTCCACTGTGGCTTTTGGAGTAGAGTTTGAGTCTCTCGTTAGAAGTTTGTCAGGCACTGTTGCCAAGACAGACGCTGGGCTCTTCTGCAGTTCTTCATGGTCTTTCAGGGACACCTGAAGGCCTCCTTCCTCACGATGTAGTGGTACAGCTGAGACTGCAGGTTTATGAACTTCTTCTTGTCTTATTCTGCCGAGGTGATGGGATGCTTCTTCAGAACTTTGGTCCAGTGCCGGTGCTGCTTCAGTGTCCTGGACATGGATCTGAGATTTGTCCTGTTCTGTTCTCTGGTTATTGACCGTTGGAGGTCTGTGGGTGTCAGTAGGAGATACAGTGCCTTTCTCAACCAAACCGTTGCTGCCTTCTGATGGAGAAGATCTCAGGGCCACGTTGGTTGGATCCCCCTCTGTGCTGTCATGGCTGATGAGCCGCTCTTTCTTCCGTGAGATGTACCACCACCAGCCGATCAACGCGAGGACTCCAGGTAGTGTGTATGGCACAACAGAGCGAAACCTCAGTGGCATTTCCTCAGGAAACTAGCAGCTACACCTGGAAATCACAAAGACACACAAGTACATGTGAGTTTAATGAGGTTTCACATCTAAAACTATTTACAGCAAATGAGGAAACACTGGTCTAGATGTGTCATGGACTGCAGGTTGATTTAAGCTTCATTGTACTGTTTCATTCAGCCTTTCAGCCAACATACACTGTGACACACGCCAGTTTCCATGAGACCCTCAGAGACACAAAGTTGGTATACACTCACTTCTATATCATCAAATGGGATCTTTTGACCTATTTGACATTCAACGTGGCAACATCAAACTGGAGTTATGGAACAGAGCCACAATCCTGATCCTGCATATGTTTGAGACATCCCTAATAAAGTGGTTCTTTTTATTCAAAAGCTTTTTCAATTTTGGTAACTAGCCTAAATATTCTTTATAAAATGCTCATCCCAGAGTACCACAGTCCCCTGAAAAGTGACAGCACAGAGCACAGAGTGGGTTAAAGGTCTTAACGTGACAGAGTGAGGATATGAGACAGTGGATCAGCCCTCTGAACTTTCTGCACACTCGACTCCTAGTGCGCAGACTAACAGGAGGTGACTCCCTGTCCATGTTAAAAAAAGGCCATGTACACATGCCTTTCCTTAACGGACCTGGTCAGGCCTGCCTCCGCCAGGAGGAATGCATCACATGGGATGAATGTGACTCAATCATATGCTGCCATGCTTCTAGTCACAGCTCTAATGGGCAGCTGCCCTTACATTCAGATACGTGTGTACGTGTGTGTGTGTGTGTGAGACAGAGAGAGAGGAAGCACCAGCGAACCTGGACTTTTGACCTCTATGGCTTCTGCTACTACCACCTGCTCTACGTAATCAACACCAGGCCACCTACAGGCTAGCAGCACAGTCCAGACAGAACATTTTAACATGATCTAACTGCTAAAGCTGCTTTATGGGAATCTGTCCAGATCAAAAACTAACTGTTCATGAGAGCTTTTAAGATGGAACTGACACTGTGCTACATTCATGTAACATGATACTGTTTGGAAAACTGCCTGGTATTCTACTACTTTATCACTTTAGCTGTGTGAAATACATGTCTAAAGGTATTACAAGCATTCAACAAGCAGTAAACACAGTCTTCTTTAAGAATGTGGAAGAAAGACAGTGCCGACACATGAATGTACTGAGGCTGTGGCCTTTGTCTTGAATAATGCATAGCCATGATGACTCATTTCCAAAGAGGTGGGAAAGACTATACCATCCACACATCAAGGTGATACATGGATGATTCCTTTGTTATTTATAAATGCACACATTCAACAACTGCTTCATATTTTTAAATGGATCTGTTAAAACCTGTAACTCTGACCCTGTCCTCCTCACCCTACAATGTCTGGCATTTGTACATTTGAACTAGTCATTTGTGCACATCATTTGACTTACTGCAACAATATGTTAGAGGTGGTTGTACAAGTCTGGTCAAACTATAGAGTGCAAATAACTGGATAGCACTTTTATTTTACTATTGAGAAGTTCAGGAACAACAAAATTAATACATTTAAAATTGATGTCATTTTTCCCAGTCCCCCTGACACTCTCAGACAGCCTTTATGTTGTACAGGACACTGGTACAGATCTCCCTGTGCAAAGTCAAATTAAAACTCAAAGAACAAATCAGCTTCATGGGTTTAATATAGATATTACACCAAAAATGCCAGGCCTTGTATATTTATTTCCCCATTTTGACATTTATAAAAAGTATGTTTTACCAGAAGTGAAAGTGTCACAGCCTACACATTATAGAGGGGTAAAGATAAAAGCAATAAAAGGGTAAAAATGTATACAACATATGTTCTATACTGAAGGAACTGCAGTCTCTGATAATCTTCCTTCAAGTATTAAGAAACTGGATTGTGTAGCATCTGCACCAACAGGTCAATTCAACTGATGTAAACTTGACACAGCAGTAATATTATGCAATAACATGAAATATCATTACTGGCTGAAGCAACCACAGGAATCTAGTATTGGATATTAATAAAAACACACAGATTGACATGGGTAATCCATTATAGTTAATATGAAGCCAAAAAGTCTGCTAGCTCTGAAAACTATAAACAAGCATGATTGCAGTGACATGAACAGACTGGCTTTGGCCATTTGTTGTAAGGTTAAAGGTTGTCCTGCAGCTGAGGCTCAAACATCAGATGTCAGAGCATCCCTGAACACAACATCAGGGAGAGTTTTGAGGACTTATCACCTGTTACTGCATGGCACACATGTTGATTCAAAGGAAAAGCATTAACAATGAAAATATAATGGCTGACAGTTGTGTATATTATTCAAATATCATTAGTAAAAATGACATGCTGTGCAGTTTATTATATCAATGGTGTAGCAGCTGCATCTAAAGATGCATATTTGATTTGATTAATCAGTATAAATGTAAGTACTTTTCCTTAAAGAAAGCTTTAGTTAAAGACATTTGTACTCAATCTGAACTGGTGAAATGAAAGCTGCCAGCAACAGGTTCCTAATACTGGCTGAATTCAAAACCTCCATCATACCATCAGGGTAGGCCACACCTTTAATCACACCTTTCTTTACATATGAAAAACCAACCACAGCCACTGACCATTGCTGATTACAGCATGTGCAAGCCACCTTTATTCAAACTGAGCTGACATTTAGCAGAAAACACCTGCACAGACCAAACACACTGCTCATTTCATTTAGGTGGCTTTATGCTTTCAGACCAGCTGTATACTTGCATGAGACAAACTTTGACATGAACATGGGCAACCAAAACTAAAGCTTTATGAAATTGTGAAAATCAGTCTATATATGGAGTACACATAAAGGGCTGTCTGCAAATCAACACAGACCAGTGGGGTCTCGACCTAGAGTGAAGGGGTCCTCTAACTTAACATTCAGCAGATGTTTCTCTATGAGCATGTTAAAAATGACAACTACAATTCACCTACTATGACTACACAGTCTGCCATATAATGCAGCATCAGATCAACAAATGAAAAGCTTCAGTCTGGGCAGTGGAACCTGACTCAGAAAAGGAAAGTTAGAGATGAGACTGTATACATGTGCTTATGAAATGGTGGCCCACGCTATGTTCACCTTGGACAAGGTTACAACTCAAGTAGACTGGCTGCTTTTCAAGCAGTCAGACAAATGTGAAGCCTTCCTTCCAGGTCAGACTTGTATTGGAGCTTTTCCTGACCTTAAAGTCAATACTCAGAGTGTGACCTTGGCTGTTCAGACAGGGGAGTGGTCATGCTGTACTTGCATGTTACAAACCACACAGAGTGCTGTGCACAGGCAGCCTAAGCAGCTTACACACCTTTCATATTAACAACACACTATTAGTCTCTACTAAGGTGACATGCTGTCACTTAATCAATTCCTACAACTGCTTGACGATCTAAACGCTTTACTATAAATTTCGCAACGTAATCTTTTGTTCATCGGCAGACGTGCGTGCCTAATCTACAACAGGACTTATGATTTATCAGTCACTGGTCCGCTGAAAGCGCTATATGAAATCCAGCAGGCTGTCTCTAGAGACTACTGTTCTATAAATGGTTGACCCTGTCCTTTAGTAACGTCAAAGGCGTGCGAGGATAACCGGGAATTCCTTCAAAACGGTGACATTTCACTACTATTAACACCAACGTGGTCATTATATGTAGGTCGGATGGCAGAGTGGTACTGTTCGTCCATGTTCATGAAACACTTTTCTGGCCTTACATGTGCAGATTATACCATGGACTTTTACATGACGGAACACACCGAGACTACAGTCAAGTTGAAATTTAACGTTATCTGCTGGTAGTTAAAACAGAGTAATCCTTGTATTACCGAGCTGTCTAGAATACATGAGGGTCATAATTCCTACTTTCAGTAACGACTAAGCTAATGCCAGCTAGCTACGTGCTAATGATAATATAATGATAATAATAATACCTACAATGTATGTGTGCATGGCTCACAATAAATAATCCCGTTGCTGGTGCCGCGTTTAACGTTAGCAAGTAAAAGCCAGTCGTGTATGATAGATCCATCACAACATAGACCTGCCAATGGGATTATTTAGCAGCAAAGACCACTACGGGAAGCAACACTTGTCATTCAGCCAGTTAGTATGGTGATGTATGTATGGTGATATATGTATGGGAGGGTAACGTTAATATTCACTCAATAAGACTCGACACTTCCATCTCTTGATTCACATGACTCTTGAGGCTCTTTCACTTAACATGTCCATACTACAACACTGCTCCTTAGCGAACACAGTACAACCAACCTTTGAAAGAACAACCAGAGCCGGTGTGTGGCAGCAGGCAAAGAGAACTAACTTCATGTGTGCCTCGTTTGAATGCCGATTTGATCGGAGAACCCTAAACATTCAAAGACGAACCTGTGCCGGCTACTAAAACACACACGTTGTCAGGAGCATGGGGAAAGTTCAATGACACCTATATAACGGCAGTTTGGCGTAACGCTGTGTGGAATAGAATCCGTTCAGAGGTAGTCGTAACCTCACTAACGTTTACACTGCTGGGTTAAAGCATGGCTGCTGAGGAGGCCGCAGTGCTTCATACAAAGTACAAAGTTAGCAGGCTAGCCCAGCACCTTGGTTTCATGCTAAAACGTCTATGGACATACACACGAATTAAATGTCATGGCAGCTAATCGCACAGTCTCACCACAGCATTATATCTGACCACGACGCTATGACCGTGGGTAGCTTACATCACTGCAGCCTCGTGTGTCAGGACACGAGTTTCATGTATCCACCACAATATGAAGGCAGAGCATCGGACAGCTTGAAACGCGAGCAAATGCAGCAGGCAGTGTGGTAGACTGACGCAGGGTTAAAGGACATTTAAGCCAAAGACTGCTTCTGTCCTGCATGGGCCTCAGACCTTCACGTTAGCTTGCTAGCCGGCCCGCCTGGCGAAATGATACCAAAATGCCTTCTTGCTGTTGATAGCATGTACACATTTATTACTATTCATGACACATGAGCCGGCTGTTAGAATGTAGATAAAAACAGCAGGAGGAAAGGAATTAAGGTAATTCTAGTTATACAACAGGGACAGCAGCTAGCTGGAGTGTGCCGACAATTAAGTTGCAGAAAGATGTGAAGGCTAGTTGTTCAATGACATGTGGTTCCTACATTCAGTCAGTGACACAATAAACTGTAGACATGTTGAAGAGATGCATGAAAATGGAAATGAATGTGTCTTTAAACACTGTGCGTGTGTTGCAGCCTTGTGAGAGGATTTGGACCAAGTCACGCTGTGTGAACATGCAGATAGCTACAGGCTAACCTGCTTTCTACCCGCCTGCTAATTGCAGCCTTGTCCTCTCCAGAGATTATCAGTTTACTTACGGTATTTTAGGATCCTTGGCGCCGCCACGATGAGAGTAACACTAGTATAATGTCAGAGTGTTGGTTTTTTAAACGCGTCCTGAGGAAAGTCAGTCTCTCCTCTCCACGTGTTGACCGACTAGCACCAGTCTAAAAAAAAACACATACTAAACAGCTGGTAAAATCTCGCGATACTCATACGTTAAAATCATTCAAACCGTTTGTAGCCTCGCGTCAACTGAGGGTGCAGCAAAGGCACTGTAGCTTCTAGCTTCATATAGAGGCGATATACATTATGTGTTGAAACTGTAACATAGCATCGATTAACTGTGTAACTGAGAACAATGAAATGTATATTTACTAAATAAGATTACTCATTAATGAATTGATTCATCAGTAACTCCAACAGAAATGAATACTTGGACATGGGAGAATTGGATAAAGCAAATAAACGTACATAACTTCTAATCTTTCTTGGTAAAACCCCATAAACACACACATGGTTTCTGTCTTTATATCTATCATCGTTTCTACATATGTGGGACACTACTAGCCCCTAACCATAACCATAACCATCACAACTAAATGCCTAAACCAAACCCTTACCCTAAACTGAACCTAAACTCTATTCTAACCTTAACCTTTAAATGGCCCTGTGAAGTGGTGAGAACCTGTCAAAATGCTCTCAAAACACAAACATGTCCTCACAACACTGATTTTCAACAAAAATTAGTTCTCTTAAAGATAGACACACATGCACACACACAAACTATCACACACACATAGACATGCACAAATACACACACATAGAGCACACTAACCGGTGTATAGTGTGTGCTCCCCCTGCACAAGGTCATGTGTTGTTTTGCCCTGTTAATCTGATCTGAATGTTGTTAGATGTAATCAGGCAGGAGAAAGAGTAACTGCATGGCATTTTTTGTAACCTACTTATTTTAGATCCTAATGGTGTCTAATTAATAATTTTACATTTTGTTTTGGCATCACTCCTGAATTGATGTCCATGCGAGAGGCGAAAAACACCCCTTTACACAACACCTCAAACAGACAAATTAACCCACTTTTTCATACAAGCTTGTCACCTGTAATCAAATGGAAAGGTCATTAGCATGGCACAACCACTCTTTATTGGTGAAAAATAGGCATATAAGAAATATTGGGCTGTGCAAGTTGGCTATTGTTGACAACTTACTTCTTGTTTTGGGCCTAAAGTGTTTTTATCTAATATAAAAATATAAAATATGTTTATATTATAGTGATTGGTATATATTGCATGTCTTAATGACGTTCCAACCTGTTGTCTATAGCTGGTGGATTGTACATTAGGAGCATCCGCTTATTCAGATAGATAGATTGTCTTTACTGTCATTGTATATATATACAACATAATTAAAAATTGCTACTCTGTGGTGCGAACATAAAAATGAATAAAACATACAATATTAAATGAAATAAAACACAGAACATAGATTAGAATGAATAATGGATATTGCACATCATAAAGTAAAGTGTGGGTGTTCTTATCTTATCTTTAATCTTATTTAAAGTGCAAATTGCTTGGGGGAAAAATTGTCTCTGAATCTGAATCTGGAGGTCTGAGTCCTTGCCAACCTGTAGTGCCTGCCAGAGGGCAACAGTTCTGGGCGGTCTTTGATGATGTTGGTGGCTCTGCTGTGGTAGTGCTGTGACAATGTTGCAGTCTTCACCACTCTCTTTCTTATCCACAGTAGAGCAGCCTGCATACTACACTGTCATGCAGTAAGTTAGCAGGCTTTCTATGGTTGCTCAGTAAAAGAGGCTACAAGCAGCTTCACTTCATACAATTATCCAATCAGCCAATCATGTTGTGCATATAATCCTGCAGATACCAACGTTTCATTAACAAAAACTATAAATAATGAAAACTGGGTGTGAAAAAACATTTTTAACTGAAATAAAAGTAGAAATGAGACTTTTCAAAAAAACTGAAATTATGTTTACAAAAAAACCTAAAACCGACTACAATTATGGGGAGAATGTTTCCGTTTTTGTCTTTGTCATTTCATGCATAAGAAAGTATTTGAGTGGATATTCAGTTTTTTAGCTGTGCCAGTTTTACGCCAGCAGATAGCTAACACTGTTCAGTCAGTGCAGTTGCACAAGCAAGCACCTCACGTGTGTTGCTAATCCATCCATGCCTGGCATCATGGCGGCAAAAATTGGTAGAAGGCACCAGAGTCCCATTTAGAATTATTTTGACCTTGACTAAACTCTATTGCAGAGCATCCACCAGTGACCTGATAGCTGCTGGTTAGTAAACATGCAGGAACACTACAAGTGGGATGTCTAAACTACTGTGTGGATCCATTGTCTTCATCAAATTCAGTACTTCACTGAAACTTAGGCTAAGAGCAATGGATTAGCAGCATATTCCATGGATGTGTCAGCTTGTTTTTACCATCTGACTGTCAGGAGCCTCTGTTCATATCTGCCAGACTGATGGTAAAACATGTGATCTCAGTAACTTTGACTGTGGCATGATTATTGGTGCCAGACAGGCTGGTTTGAGTATTTGGTATCAGATCTCCTGGGGCACACAATCATCTCAAGGGTTTACAGAGAATGATCTGAAAGAGAGAAACTATCCAGTGAATGGCAGTTCTCTGGATTCTTCAATGATGATGGGGGTCAGAGGAGGATGGCCAGACTAGTCTGAGCTCATAGAAAGACAACAGTAACTCATATAACCACTTGTTACAACAGAGGCATGCAGAATATATAACACATTGAACCTTGAAGCTGGGCTACAACAGCAGAAGACCCCACCCATTGCTACTCATGTAAGCCAAGAACAGGAAACTGAGGCTGCAGTTTACACAGGCTCACTAAAATTGAACCAGAGAAGATTGGAAAAATGTTGCCTGATCCAATGAGTCTCAATTTCTCCTGTGACATTCTGATGGTAGAGTCAGAACATAGCAACCCACTTGAGTATTGTTGGTGACCATTAGGAACACCGCACTAATACTGTGTTGGACCACCTTCAGTTCTTCATGGCTTGGATTCCACAAGATATCGAAAGCCTTCCTTAAAGATTCTTATCCATGATGCCATGTTAGCATCACAGTGCACATAGAGGGAGATGAAAGGGGTGTTAGTAGGAGCCCAGTGATTCATTTTTACCCCAGGGCCTTGTAGCAGGTTAGTCCAGCTTTCAAACAGTTTTTTCTTTATGAATTCAACCAATCAATCAATCATTATTTATATAGCACCAATTCGCCAAACCCTCGACCCTACTTTAATCATCTCAAGGCACTTTACACATAGAGAGGGGGTGGGGGGGTCAAGAGGAGGGGGAGAGAAAGGATAGGAGAGAGAGAAGCACATTGAAAAAAAAACATTGATGTCCAGACGGGAGAATAGCAGGTCCGGACCGGGGCATGAATCTGTCATCCAGACATCTACAATCCCAAACAATACTAGGAACCACAAGTAAGCCTGTTTGCTGGGAGCACAGTGTTCTAGTAGGTATAAGGTACTATAAGCTCTTTAAGATATGATGGAGCCTGATCATTAAGAGCTTTGAAAGTGAGGAGAAGGATTTTGAATTCTATTCTGGATTTTACAGGAAGCCAATGCAGTGAAGCTAAAATGGGAGTAATATGATCTCTCTTTCTAGTTTTTGTCAGAACGCATTTAGCTGCATTCTGGTCCAGCTGGAGAGTCTTTAGAGACTTGTTAGGACAGCCTGATAATAATGAATTACAATAATCCAGCCTAGAAGAAACAAAAGTGTAGACTAGTTTTTCAGCGTCATTTTGAGACAGGATGTGTCTGATTTTTTTTTCAGGAGGCACTGTTGTAACCTGCACTACCTGGGAAATATAGATAACATCTTTGACTCTTAAATGGTCCAACATCTACTGTTGGATTCAGGCAACAGACTTTTCTTGTTTGTTAGTCCTCACCTCTCTCCCCCCCTCATTTTCTGTCATCGATTTAACAACGGCATACAATATCCTGCCCCACCTTCAAAACTTATATTTGAGGGCAGAGATTGTAAATTGCAAAGACACATGATGCAATTTATAATGAAACTTTATTCATATAAGAAGAAAGAAAAGGTTAATCCAGATGCAGGCTATAAAATGTTTATGTAAATGTTTATTATCCAATTAAATAATGCCATTAAGACGGCAATATCATCTTGTTAATTATGTTTTTAGGACTTTCAAAAGTCATACTTGCATTTATAACACATCAGAAGAAGTCAATTCAATAAGTTCTAAAGTGGTTCTGAAGATGGTAGCTAGCAAACAGAATTTGACTAATTGAAATTGACAAAACTTTCTATAGAAGTTCTATGAAATCATAACTTAATATATAAAAGACTGGTCCAGCAATGTCCAACACTGTGCCCAGATGTGGTTTGGACCTTGATCTGAAGTGGATCATTGCAGATCTTCCTGGGATTTTCAGAGCACTAAGGATCACTCAGTCAACTATTCCAGAAGAGTTGTTGCTGTCCAGCCTGTCCAGCACTCTGGACCAGTCATCCAGGAAGGGAGATATAAATACTTTAATTTAAACAATGCTTAAAATAAACATAGTCTGAATAATGGATTGGCACTTAGGTTTGAAACATGTAGCAATAGTGTCAGGCTACTGATTGCATCCTGGTCTGTTGGCCTGTACATTGTTTTCTGGGTTGTCAGGCTGCTGGTTGTTTCCTGGGTTTGAGGACTGCTGATCGCTCTCATGGTTGGAGGGCTGCTGGTTGCATCTTGGTCCACCATCTTGAAGTTTTACTCAGAATTATGTAAAAAGTCACTAATTTAACCACAGACACATTCTAGAAGACCCAAGGTAGATGCACAAAAAGTTCCAGGACAGCAGCTTGACTTGTCTAACGTGCATGTTAGTCTCCGGCATGGCTGTACAGGCATATAAGAAACTAAAACAAGACACAAAAAGTGTAGGATGTCTAATGGGGTGGGGTGGGGGATTACACATTTTCTCTTATACAATAAATAAATTAAATACAGCTCACATAAATGCTATATGACAGAGATGTCATAACTGTGAGCTCTGAATGGAGTAGGCTACTCCAAATGCTGCGCGATTACGCAGGTGCAGCTTCGGTGGCAGCAACGATGGCGCTGGAACTTGAATCCGAAACGGATGGTTACAGAGGTAACCGTGGTTTTATGAATGAAGGTCAACACGCCACCGTATGGGTCACTCTCTCCGAGGGTGAGCTGTTTCAGGAGACAATGTAGCAAATTAACACCTCCGCCCAGCGGGCGCAATCAGAGCCTATTAATACAGCTGTGCGATCACCTGCTCACTCTCTTTTTCTCGACTGAGGCCGAACTAGCCTTCTGAATGACAGTGCAAGCTGGCGTGTTGACCTTCATTCATAGAACCACGGTTACCTCTGTAACCATCCGTTCTATTTCATATCTGGTCAACACGCCACCGTATGGGTCAACAGTATAGCAAATAAGGTCAGGCAAGAGGTGTAGTGAGGCAAAAAACACTCAGGACAACCAGTTCACAGATCAGAACACATTTTAATGAGAATAATTAATTTCCATGTTTGTGGTTCCAGGTTTGTGGCACAATAGCCAAAGGCCGACGAAGGCCACCTGCTGTGAACGAAAACACTTTCCACTGAAAAGGAAAAAGATCCCCATAACAGAACATCCTTAATAAATGAACACAACCACTGGGTGAATATCAACCCTGAAGCCATGGACCAGCATGGCAGGGACCACAAATCTCACAGGCCTGCTTGCAGAACAGCAGAGGCTATGGATGAAGCAACATTTAGTCTCTAGAACCTTGCAAAGGTCCCAGAAGAGGCCCTGCCAGCCACTGCACAAATGTCCTCCAAGGGAGCCCCCTTGAAGAGTGCCCAAGAGGTAGCCATCCCTCTGGTGGAGTGGGCCACCACCCCCCTAGGTGGCGGGACCCCAGCACTATCATAGGCCAGAGCTACGGCCTGGACAACCCAGCGGGCCAAACGCTGTTTGGATAGAGCTTGGCCCACCTTAGCACCCCCATAACAGACAAAGAGCTGATCAGTCTGTCTAACGGGGCTTGTACACCCTCAGGGACTGGACTGAACAGACCAAGTGTAACCGGGCCCCCTCCACAGATGCCTGGGGTGGTGGATGGAAGGGCTCCAGAACCAAGGGCCTTAAAACAAAAGACCGAGGGAGCACCTTAGGTAAGAAGGCTGGATTTGGCAGGAGAGAGATGGCAGAGCCTTCCTCTCCCAACCTCAAACAAGAAGGATTCACAGACAGGGCATGTAGTTCAGAGACCCGCTTTGCCGAGGCCAGAGCAAGAAGAAAAAAAAGTTTTGAGGGAAAGAAGCTCCAGCCCCAGGGACACACCCTGCACATGAGCCCAGAGGAGGAACTTGTGTACCAAGTCGGCGGCCGCATGTGAAGCAACCCCAGGGGCACCGCCTGGGATGCTGCCGCCATGACTGGGGATTTCCACCGGGTCCGTCAGTGGCGCGGAATGACTATGCTACGGTTTAGCTCCGTCCTCTGCCCAACGTCAATTCACACCGGGAGCGTTACAGCAGCGGACCGGAGTATGCTCTGAGAGAGAAAGCTGCCTTTTAAAATGAAGTTGCACTGTACAGTAATTACGGCAGCCCAATCAAATCCGAACGAATGCTTTTAGTCTACAGTAATTATTGTAGTAGCAGCACAACTAAATGGCCCGGTTTTGTTAACTTGCTCAATTTTGGTTGATTTGGTAATTATCTTTGATTTTTGTGCTTATTTCATGTGTCAGTAGGCTACGTAGCTAGAGGGAGTCTTTATCTGACTGTTTTATTCATGTTTGTTGCGGAAATACGATCGGGAGGCTGCACGGGTTGTTTTATTTTGAAAAACGGAAGTTTTATTATGCCGATTCAGTGTCTGACTTCCTGTCTGGTGCAAACTGCTCTGTTGAGCTTGTCGCGAGTTGGAAACGGCTCCGTCAAAAATAGAAATGCTACCTATTGATAGCGCTGTGGCGCGAGAGCCGCTGCTGGGACGTTGCTGACACGCTGCTGAAACGTTCCCGGTGGAGACACTCTCATTGATTATAGTGTTACCTATCAGTTCCGGTGACCGCGGCGCAGCTGTAACGCGCCGCTGACGGACCCAGTGGAAATTGGGCTTGAGGCCCAACAGCCTCCGGCCACACTTCACTAAGATGTGCTTGCCCACAGTCAACTATGACAAGCTGTCCATCCAATCCAGAACCAAACCCAGATACTCCACCCTCCTTGGTGGAACAAGGCAACTCTTCTCCCTGTTCAAGGCCAGCCCCAGGTTCTTGAGGTGGTTCAACACCGTCAAGGTGTCGAGCCGGGCCTGACGCTCTGACGGGGAGCACACCAGCCAATCGTCCAGGTAATTCAAAATATGAATGCCCTGGCGACGGAGAGGGGCCAGTGCTGCCTCCATGCACTTCGTGAAGGTGCGAGGAGACAAGGACAGGCCAAACGGGAGGACGGTGTATTCGTATGCGGTGCCTTTCTCGTCTCACAGGTAATCTGGGCCTGTAGACGTCCGGATGATGGATTCCAGTCCCAGACCTTCTAGCTCCATTGTTGATTTTCATTGTGCTTCTCTCTTCTATCCTTCCTTTCTCTCCTCTCAACCCCAACCGGTCGAGGCAGATGTCCGCCCACTTCTGAGTCTGGTTCTGCCTGAGGTTTCTTCCTGTTAAAAGGGAGTTTTTTCTCACCACTGTTGCTCATGTGGGAATGTTGGGTCTCTTTAAAGTTAAAACCTGAAGAGTTCGGTTTAGAACCTGCTCTATGTGTAAACAAGTAAAGATTGATTGATTGAAAGAAGAAACAGAGGTACTTCCTGTGACCTCTGTGAATAGGAATGTGGAAGTACGCATCATGCAGATCCACCATAGTGAACCAGTCTCCATGCCTTATAGCTGACAGAAGGTGCGACAGATGAAGCATACGGAAGGGCAGGCGTTTTAGGAAGCCATTGAACCCCTTCAGGTTCAAGATAGGACAGAGGCCTCCGTCCTTTTTCAGAACCAAGAAGTAGGTTGAGTAAAACCCTTGGTGCATATCACCACTGGGGACAGGTGTTATTGCCCCCTTCTTCAGAAGGGCAGAAACCTCTGTCACAAGGGACTGACAATCTGCCCAGTCGCTGAGGAGGGTAGGAACAATGCTGGAAAATGGCAGTCTGTATCCTGACTCCAGTATATTTAGTACCCAAGGTACTAAGTACTGACAACCGTCAGCGCCGGCCACCAGCTGACCCCGGTCTGGCACCCCCATGACCAGAGTTTGGAACGCTGGCGAGCCGGGCCGCCCCGGACTGGGAACCCCAGGGCGGCAGGCTGTGGCGCCCTGGAGGCTGTAGAGCTGACTTGAAACGACCCACGACCCCAACGCAAGCGTGAGGCTGGCACATCCCTCACAGAGCGCGTCAGCTCCCTCGCCCTACGAGACTGTTCCAAGGCTGCCTCACAGGGTGGACCAAAGACCTCTCCTGGCACCACTAGAGCTGCCAGCACAGCAATGCAATCCTGGTCGGACAGATTGGATTGTGACAGCCAGACTTGGCAGCGTGCCTGGACCATGGAGGCCATTGATTGGCCAAGGGCTTGGGCATGCGCACTGGTGCCCCGCAGCACCATGTCTGCCACACGGAGCATCTCCATCATCTCATCACTCGGAGCTGCTGAAGCCAAATCCTGCAGCAGATCCTCCAAATAAAGCAGCAATAAAGAATTGGTGCACGCCAGCCTGGCCGTCAACGCTGAGGCATGATAAGCTCTGCGGAGCTGGTTATCAGTGGCCCTGCAGCGCCTGTTAGGGTGATTTGCATCCCTGCCAGCCCTTGCCACAGCTCCTGCCAACATAGCAAAGGTGGCCCCAACTCGGGGGGCCGTGGCCACCCCATGTGTTTCAGCCCCTGCAATGTTAGCCAGCTGGGTCCTCGGAAGGGCTGCAGAACTAGAAGCCCCCCCAAGAGGACTGTGAAGTGCCATCCCCCAAATCTGAGAGCGACTGGACATCCTCCTTGAACTGGGGATCGTACAGACCCTCCAAACTGTCAGAGACTGCAACAGAAAGCACATCTGGATCTTTATCCCAGACATCAGGAGCTAGCCTGCCCATGTCAGGCAGCCCTGAAGGACGATGAACAAGCGTCTGCAGGGTATTCTGCATAGCCTCCACCTGCAGCTGTAGCTGTTCAATTTCCGCCTCCGAACGCTTCCTCTTCCGCGTGCGCCGCTTACCAGCGAGCAGCCGATTACGCGCCTCTGTGTCCAGCTCATTTTCCGCCCGCAGACCAGCTTGGCCCAGGGCAATGGCTGGAGAGGGAAAAACCTCGCCATCGCCGTCCTGTGACATGGTCTGGCAAGCCAAGACTGCCACTCACACAGGTGACAGGTGTGGATAAAAGCCTCAGGTAGCGTACAACCTCCCGGCCGCAGCGGCTCCTCTCAGCTTAAAAAACAACAGTCAGTACTCACCTGGCCGAAGACCACAACAGTAACGCCAGCCACGTGAGGTAGCGTTCTCCCTCACGGGAAAAGAGGCTCCCCGCAGCGCCACACTATTCCAGACAAAAATCCAAAGATCCGCACACTCTTCCTTACTGCGAGCAACAAGCTGTTCCTGTAGGAAGAAGGCAGATAAGTACGTATATTGATAAGCCACATAAAATGTCTCAGTCTGAACAAATACTCACGCACTCCAGGAGGAGAAAAAGAGAGTGAGCAGGTGATCGCACAGCTGTATTAATAGGTTCTGATTGCACCCGCTGGGCGGAGGTGTTAATTTGCTACATTGTCTCTTGAAACAGCTCACCCTCGGAGAGAGTGACCCATACGGTGGCGTGTTGACCAGATATGAAATAGAACTGAGGCCTGTACTACGAAGCTGGATTTTCTCTTATCGAGGTAACTTCAGGGTTAATCCTGGGTTTTCCGTACTACTAAGCTGGTTCACTTCTTACCGGGGTAAATCACCATGGTAATTTATGCTGAACGGCTAACCTGCTCCGGAGCAGGTTATGTTCTGGATAAGAGATCAATGAGTACAAAAGCACCACCTCCTGACCAATCAGCTCTCTTAGAAAATGACCTGCCCATTCTTAAAAGATCCTGTCAACATTGGTGTGTGGATCGCGAGAGGAGCACTTAGGAGAGAATGAGCTTTTAGGGATAGATGCAATTTTTTAATTGGCCAAAATATATATTTAAAAAATAATCATTGAGGCACATGGGGGATATTATTCTGTAGGTTTGACATCCTGAGATCAAAGTGTCAGGGAGCATAATAACTTTATTTATTTATTGTAATTGTAAAAAATTGACGAAAATATATATTTGTAAAATAAGCCTTGAGGCACATGAGGGATATTAGTCTGTATGTTATACAGTTGGTTTGAAATCATTCACTCAAATGTTGAAGCGCATAATAGGTTTGTATTTTGAATGTTGAATATTAAACTAACTTAATGTCTCTATGAAAGGAAGGGCACTGAGGAAGCGATCTGCCCCAAACGTCTGTGCCGTAATAAAGTGGCATTGTGTGATCAGAGTGCTGTCCGTTTATATTGTCCGATAAATTAATATTGTATGATCTCGTGAATTTACACATTAACAGAGTCGGCAATTTTCTGCCAGCATTCCTTCCTGGCTTTTGCTGCAGCAACAGTGTTGCTTTTGGCCTGGATGATGTGTTTGAATTCTTCATATTGATGAAGAATAATTGTCTGCTCCTCCATGGTAAAGTAGCTCTGCAGGGTTTCTGCATGTTTGTGATTGGTCAGACGCTGCAAACACCTCCCCTTTATGTGAACGCGCACTGATCCAGATTGGAAAACCCTGCGTTGATTTACCGAGTTGATAACCAGTTTCGTAGTACCGCTTATCCTAGACTGCGAATATCTGGATAAATCAACCCAGGTAACGGAGAGATATCCTGGATAGGTTAATCCAGCTTCGTAGTACAGGCCTCTGGAGTTGTTGTTTTGGTTGCGAAGAACCTGAGTATATCCATTTTCACTCCTGTCAGGTTTTGGAGGCTGGCAGACTCTACTTTTTTTAATTTGAGTGCTCAAAGTGCACACGTGCGTGCAAAGTCTGAGGGAGAGACGGGAGATGCTCACACAGCAGCACAGATCATTGTTCTGTCTCTGAACAGTACACTGACACAATATGTTTTTGGATTTAAATTTATTATGTTTATTGAGTTAGTTTGTATTTATTGATATTGTGTTACAGAGTTCTATTTATTTAGGCCACCTACTATCTGTACATCATAACTAAAACAAAAAGAAGACTCCGGCCACCAGGGGGAGCCACCAGGGAGAGCCGTGCATATTAGAATTTGTACAGGACTACTGCAGACCAGACCAGGTATTATATATCTCCTTACATAATGTCACAATAAGACTGGCTTTACAGTTTTTTTCTATTGGTTTGGCTCATTTCATGAAACAGAAATTACATTCTCAAAACTCTAAGATCATTTGGCAGAACAGTCTTACAGTTCAGCACAACACCATAGTTCACTTGCAAAAGCTCATATCTCTCCCAAAACTGTTCACTCATGCTTCAATACTAAATTCCTTTCCCATATAAATAGTCAGTGCCACCAAAAGGCAAAAGATCCTTCTCAATTGCTTTGGCTCATTTCTCGAAACAGACTGGACATTCTCAACACTCTTGGTGCTTGGTGCCAAAATAACCTGGATGGTTCAGCACAACACCATGGTTCACCTCCAAAAGCTCATATCTCTCCCAAAACAGTTCACTCATGTGTCAAAACTAAATTTCTTTCTCATATAAACAGTCAGTGCCCCCAAAATGCATTGTCCCTTTGGCATTGTGTGAGCACTGCAAGTCAAAATGGTTAGATGTTTTGTCACTATGGCAGAGGACCATTGAAATATCCCTTATGTCCACCTCTCAGTCTTAGCACAGTCCTTCATTCACAGTGGTTACTGTACTAGTTGTTTTGTCTAGCTAACAGAACACAATTGTGTATAAAACTGAAAAAAGAAAAGAAAAAAAGGACTTTACGGTAAGAGTACCCTTCAAACACATTGCACTCATACTGCCAAGGAAATTGTAACCATTTTTATTCATACACATAAAGTAACTTCCATACATCAGAGTTACTAAAAGAAAATGTATACAGCACAATATACTGTAATATAAACATATACACAAAAAACAAGGAAAATTATATGTAGCCTACAGTGCTGTAAATAAAGCCGGAGATTCAAAACTAACATTTCTTCACTGGTCGCTGTCCTCACCCTCCCTCTCCTGGTCATCATCCTCACCCTCCTGGCCATCCACATGCTGCTGTCTGTCTGGCCACAGATTCTTGTCCACATCACAGTGTATATTCTCCCTTGCGATGCAACGAAGGAAGAAACGGCGTGCATGTCGCAACCATCCCCTGCACTGATCTCCTGTAATATCATCACATGGAGTGTCCATTGCATGGAGCAAGGACCTCTGATTTTGAGTCTGATGTTCATACACTTTCCACCTCCAAGCGTAGAAAAACTCCTCAATAGGATTGAGGAAAGGAGAGTAAGGTGGTAGGAACACCATGACCATCCTTGGATGAGTAGTGAACCAGGCTCTG
Organism: Scomber japonicus; assembly: GCF_027409825.1. Classification (NCBI taxonomy): domain Eukaryota; kingdom Metazoa; phylum Chordata; class Actinopteri; order Scombriformes; family Scombridae; genus Scomber; species Scomber japonicus. Next base: position 3,703,253 of record NC_070583.1, on the reverse strand, counting down.
ATGAGCGGGCCACGGTGGAAATTCACATTGTCCCATACAATTACATACTTTGGTAGGTGAGGCCCTACGAGACCTCTCTCATTTTCAGGGATCAAATCAGAGCCGCTGGTTGATAATATGGTCTATAAGTGTGGCCTGAATTTCATCTGGAACAGCATGGTGTCTTCTTGCTCCTCGACCTCTTCCCCCTATTCTACCACCACGCACCCTTACTCCTCCTCCTCTTCTTCTTCCTCTTCCTCGAGCAGGCAGTTGCCCTTGTTCATTTACTTGGACAGGTGCCTCCATGTTCACAAATTGTACTAGTCCTGGTCAAGCTCTATATATACATGTTTGGCAGCATTCACTATCATGGACAGCACCTGTCAGGTAACTAAACATATTGTTTGATTGGTCATCTGAGATGTGTGAAACTCCTCCTTCCTTAGTCAAGTTCTATTTTCACCTGACTGTCAATTAATCAATTTATCAAATGTTCCAAGAGATTCATATATGATATTCATGGTATTAGGTTCTTGACTTATTTTGACAATTGAACAGACTATTTTGCATGTGATGACTTATAGAATGAAATGATGCTGACATGTTTTGGAGAGAACAACCATTAGACTGAGAATCAATCAATCAGTTTAGATCAACAGGATCTATTCACTTGGAAATTGTGCTAAATGTAGGCTAACTGTGCTAACTGTAGGCTACCTGTACTTAATCATTTGCAAGGATGTACAAAGACATTTGCAAAGTGATGAAATCAATGAGAAATACAATTCTGTTGTGAACAATTGCCAAGTAGTTTGGAGGTTTGTCCATGGTGTTTTGAGAATGTAATTTCTGTTTCAAGAAATGAGCCAAACCAATGGGAAAAAACTGTAATATATCAAATCTTGTGCTAACTCACAGTTTTGGCTGATTAATCAGAATTATCAGTGACTGAGTCATTATTCTAGTAGATTTGTGACATAAGTCAAACTTTTCTTGAAATGATAAGATATGAAGTCAAAACAAATTTTTGGAAACTTTTTTTGAAGTGACGAAACACCTGATACTGTTAATCTGAGGAGGAGAACTGTGTTGCTGTTATAATTGTATTAAAGATAATGCTTATTAAGAGAACATATACAATAAACTGAACACAACAGTAAGAGTCATTTAGGACGACAGCAGCTGAATGAAGCAGTGAAATAAAGCACACAACAAAAGAATATCAGTGATGTAAAGGGGGGGGGGGGGGTTATATAATAACATAACTTTCATATAACAGTTGAATGAAATTTGAAGAGTTTTTGAATGTGTCCTCATCACTGTGTAGAGACCTCCATGATCATCTACAGCATGTTTACCATAAAACTACAGACAAAAAACATTATTACAAGACTGAGAAGTCACACACTTTGATTGAAATAATAAGCTCATCAACAGAAAAATGTGTCAGTTGAATGCTAGTATATACAGAACAGTGGTATGTATATATGTAGTATATCAGGAAATGTGTGTGATAATATCTAAACATGTGATTCATAGAGAAAAGAAGAACATTTTCATCAGATCACAAAGTATTTTATCTCATAATTTAAAAAAATCAGTAGGCCTATCACAGCACTGTGTTTCCACAGAGCATGAAAACCTACACAAAATAGCAATAATAACAACAACAACAATAATAATAATAATAAAACGTTATTCATAAAGCATTCATACAAGGGATGAACTGTCTTGAATTCAAGTATTATCAACAACCATATTTCTGCGGCTCCTACTGCAGCTATAATTAGGCTTTAACACAGAGGTCAGTAGGATCTATGTAACCCGTGTGCAATTACGCATTGCACATGCACAATCATTTACTTTGGTTGTGCTGACTGTGGGCAGTTTGTTTTCTGCTGGACCAGTGTGGGATAGATATCAGATCAGTTTATGGGAGGGTCTGAGACTGAAACAACACGGCTGAAGAAACAGCTTTTCACATTAAAAGCCACGAGCACAGCTGTCATCTTCAAGCGCTTTCAAGAACATTGTCTCGTCACTTCAACATTTGAATTCATTTATTTTTCGTTCTCTTTTGGCTCCCAAGAAGGCACTTTAGCGCGCGTTTTTTCAACAATTGGGACACAAGGGTGGCGACCCCCCCCCCCCCCTTGTGCACACGACTGTTCAAATCACACATAATCCTCTTTTAAACTTTGTTTCACAAATGTAGGAGTTATCATTGATTCCACATTAACTTTCAACCATGTCAATAGTATAGTTCATAGCTGAATAGGTTGTTCAGTCCTGTATATCAATTTGAAATGGTTTTAAAAATCAGATAATGTCTATCATTCTCTGAGAAGGACATTCAGGTATTTTTTTCTTAAGAATTGATCATTGTAATTCACTCTCCCAGTTATACAGAATGCCTCTGCCAGACTGTTAATTTGCTCAAACAAAAGAGATCACATAATCCCTGTTTTAGCCTCTTTGCTTTGGGATCCAGTTAATTTCAGGATTGAGTTTAAGCTTTTATTCATTACTTTTAAAACACTACATGGTAGAGCTCCAACATACATTTGTGAGCTTTTGTACCCTCAGACCTCTGGAACTGTTGAAATTCATCTCGTGACCTCACTGACTTCCTTTAAATCACCTTTTAAACTTGCTTTTCTGCATGAACCGTATCGTTGTTTTGAAAGGTGCTACATAAATAAAGGTGATTATTATTATTACCTCAGCCCAACACAACTGATGATCTTAATTGATAATCATTCAAGGTGACTACCTAATGAAGCTGGTTAAGATAATGCCAGTTATGTTCAAAGCTGTCATCTGCAGCATATACTGTATGTTTTAACATGTTACCATCCTGCAAGACAAGTGTGTGAGAGTGAGGTCATAATTCATGTGTACAGAAACTCTGAATGGATGGAATGTATGGTGCAAAGAACTGGCAACTAATTGGTGTCTATCAGGGTGTAAACATGGTGTTTTACAGGCTTATAAAAGTAAGTCTGATCATTTTGTTATATTATTCATGTGCTCATGATGACTAGGTTACTTTGGAAATGTAATAGGTTACAGATTACTAGTTAGTCTATTTAAGTAAGTAATCTAACTATTTCAATGACTTAATCAAAGTAATGTAACTTATTACATTTGATTACTTTTTGATGACTTTTCAAATTTTCTAACCAATGTTTTCAGCTGTTAGGGTAAGTGTTCCCATTAAGGATCAAATTCAGCTGTTTTTCATGGATACTGACATGTATAATTACATTTTCAAAAGGCATCTCTGCAGTAAACTCTTAAATTAAATAAAAAAAGAATAGCAGTGATTCAATAAATAAAAATCAGTGCAATTATGTAATTCAGAGAGTGTTGGTACAGATGCATAGCAGCAGAATAGCAGCATAGTTAAAATTTGTATAAGTGCAATATAGGCATATACGGTACATCAGTTTGATTTACTATGATGGGTGGGGGGTGGGGTTGTAAGGAGTGATGGATGTTCGGTGAAAGAAGCTGTTCCTCAGTCTGTTGTCCGGTGTCTATTGACAAAATCACCAATAAGCAGAAGCTGCAACCGATTCGACTTGTTCAGTTAAACAAACACTTAACAAGAGAATATAAGTGATGTAAAGACAAAGCCAGGCCGCTGCTTGGATCTAGGCTGAAACAACGATTTTTAAAGCAAAAAAAAAAAGAAGAAAAGAAGAAGAAGCTGGGAAACACAGGAACAAGGCAGACAAGCAGAACACAACAGAACAAACAACTTGACAAAGACTGAACTGAAACTAGACTGTAAAACCATCCGTCCATCCATCCATCCTCTTCCGCTTATCCGGGGTTGGGTCGTGGGGGCAGCAGCCTAAGTAGGGAAGCCCAGACTTCCCTCTCCCCAGCCACTTCGTCCAGCTCTTCCCGGGGGATCCTGAGGCGTTCCCAGGCCAGCCGAGAGACATAGTCTCTCCAGCGTGTCCTGGGTCTTCCTCGGGGTCTCCTACCGGTGGGACGTGCCCTGAACACCTCACCAGGGAGGCGTCCGGGAGGCATCCTGATTAGATGCCCGAGCCACCTCATCTGGCTCCTCTCAACGCGGAGGAGCAGCGGGTCTACTCCGAGCTCCCTCCAGATAACTGAGCTTCTCACCCTATCTCTAAGGGAGAGCCCAGCCACCCAACGGAGGAAGCTACATTTTGGCCGCTTGTACCCGCGATCTTGTTCTTTCGGTCACTACCCAAAGCTCATGACCATAGGTGAGGGTAGGAACGAAGATCGACTGGTAAATCGAGAGCTTTGCCTTTCGGCTCAGCTCTTTCTTCACCACGACGGATCTGTGCACATCAGCATTACTGCAGACGCCGCACCGATCCGCCTGTCGATCTCCCGCTCCATCCTTCCCTCACTCGTCAACAAGACCCCGAGGTACTTGAACTCCTCCACTTGAGGCAGAATCTCATCCCCGACCCGAAGAGTGCACTCCACCCTTTTCCGGTTGAGGACCATGGCCTCGGATTTGGAGGTGCTGATTCTCATCCCGGCCGCTTCACACTCGGCTGCGAACTGATCCAGTGAGAGCTGGAGGTCACGGTCTGATGAAGCCAACAGGACCACATCATCTGCAAAAAGCAGTGACCCAATCCTGAGGTCACCAAACCGGACCCCCTCCACACCCTGGCTGCGCCTAGAAATCCTGTCCATAAAAATTATGAACAGGATCGGTGACAAAGGGCAGCCCTGGCGGAGTCCAACCCTCACTGGAAACAAGTCCGACTTATTGCTGGCAATGCGGACCAAGCTCTGACACCGGTCATACAGGGAACGGACGGCCCTTATAAGGGGGTCCACTACCCCGTATTCCCGGAGAACCCCCCACAGGATTCCCCGAGGGACACGGTCGAATGCCTTCTCCAAGTCCACAAAACACATGTGGACTGGTTGGACAAACTCCCATGCACCCTCAAGGATCCTGCAGAGGGTATAGAGCTGGTCCACAGTTCCACAGCCTGGACCAAAACCACACTGCTCCTCCTGAATCCGAGGATCGACTATCCGACGGACCCTCCTCTCCAGCACCCCCGAATAGACCTTACCAGGGAGGCTGAGGAGTGTGATTCCCCTGTAATTGGAACACACCCTCCGACCACCACCCTAGTCTGCCAATCCAGAGGCACTGCCCCCGATGTCCACGCGATGCTGCAGAGTCGTGTCAACCATGACAGCCCCACAACATCCAGGGCCTTGAGGAACTCGGGGCGGATCTCATCCACCCCCGGGGCCCTCCCACCGAGGAGTTTTTTAACCACCTCGGCGACCTCCACCCCAGAGATAGGAGAGCCCACACCTAAGTTCAAAATTGACCAACCAGTGTGTGAGGAAGTGGGCAAAAGACAGACTGCAGCTCTGTGTAAAGAAAGTACAATATTTGTTTTATAAATTCTAATGAATAAAAAAGGCTAAAACCAGGCCAAAGCCAAGGGAGTCGAGAGTCAGTTGGGAGAGGAGACTACAGTGTGTGTGGATTGGTGTGTTCAGCTTGTCGTAGCAGAGCTAATACTGACATGCCAAGGGCTGGATCAACAGCTGGTCAGTTGTATACATGTGGCTGTATTTGGTGGGGGCTCTGCTTCGTACCCTCGACCCAGCAACCCAGTGAGGAAGCAGCAACAGGTCCAGCACGAAGGTCCAAACAGAGAGAGTTACTCATCAAACATTTCCACATTGACCACCACTAAAAAGTCTACACACAAATAGGATACAAACTGAAACACAGAAACACAGATTCCCACAACTGTACCAGAACCCCCCCGGGCCGCCACCAACACATGTCTAGTCTGTACTTGCACATCAGAGGAGACAAAGATCTAGCGTGTGTTTTGCTGGCTAAGTATCTGCAGGTTGCAGGTCACACCAAAGCACACCTGTACACTATCAGGCCGTCAACATACAATTCTCCCACACCACTAATAAAAGCCACATACACAGGACACACACACACACATTCAAATAGTGAGCACTGCACACAAAATTAAGCCAATACCAGTCTACCCTGTTACAGGACTTAAATACACAAACAATGATTACAAACTGAACACAGATAAGTGAAATAAGACACAGTTGAAGCACACGGGGTAATCAACAAAGATGGGAAAACAGCAAACAACATTTTTTTAAATAAAACAGGAACTAAACGAAAAGTTTGAACACCAACATACAAATTCCTGGCTGGGTATGATAGACTGATAATGACCATATGGAGTGAAATGATGTGAAAGCTGTCATTGGCTTCTTTTTTTAAAAAAAAATAAAAAAAATTGCTATCAGCATCACACGTTTCCTCTCCTGTCTTCCTGCATACAGAATTCCCACAAATCCCAACCTTTCAGTGAGAAATAGAGTAAGCCTCTCTTAAGCCCTGCTCTGTGTGTACACAGTGATTATAAATGAGGCCCCAGGTCTTCACTCAGGCTTTTAGTTACTTTGGTCCTGACCAACCAACCGGACCTGTCACTGCTATTTCCACAATTAAAAGAAAACATAAAACCTTTCTGTTTTCTCAGCCAGTGCAAATGTTAGCCCTGCATTATTGGCGATACACCACAGTGGTCAATTTGTTTTTTTCTTAATACTCCCTGTACATCCCTGTTGTTCCATGTTTGTATTTTGTCTTTAATAAGCTAAAAAAAAAAAAAAAAAAAAAAAAAAAAATCCCTTCTCGATTTGAGTCGCACATGTGCAGTCGGGTCCGCCATAATTGGACAGTTACATATGGAAACTCCGCTTGGACAAAACTCATTATTCACCTGACTCAATCGCGATTTGTGAGAAATATGAATTTTTGAGTGCTTTCTTCATCTGATGACGAAAACTGACGTTAAAAAAGATGAACCAACAAGTAATAGGGTAACTTAAAAAAAAAATAAAATCACACAACTGTACATACTATCATTTTTGAAATACTTTTAGTAATTTTTAATTGTCATTATTATTATTATTATTGAAATCAAACATAACTTCCACAGCCACATCATCTGTTTTTGTCACAGCTAACCCTTTTGTCTTCTTCTTCCTGGGGCTTGCAGGGTCAGCCTGTTTTTGTGTAAATACATATTTATTACATTTTCTGCTTGCCTCTGATATTTTACACCATGACACACTATTAAGAACAAGCTGTATTATGTGAAATAATTCCAGAGTGAAGTTTTTTGTTGAACATACAAGTAAAGACCCTTAATTAATTAACCCTGCATTTTGATAATTTATCATATATTCTGTATATCTGTGGTAATTTTAAATTCAGAATTAATGCTTAAGGAGCATTCTAAAGTTATAGTTTATCTTGTTTTTTAAATGTAATTTAGTCAGCTGCAGCACTGTGATAAGAGTTATTTGTGTATTTTCCTCATGTTTTATGTTTATGTTAATCTAACAGAAGCAGTAGTGTTGTTGTAGCTACTACAGAGCTCCAGCAGAGGGAGTGTTGTTGTAGTCATAGACATATACGTATGTCTGTGGTTGTAGTTACTGCAGGGTTCCAGCAGAGGGAGTGTTGTTGTAGTTAGTCATTACCATGATAGACTGTATATCACACCAGCCACTCACTCAGATCAAGATATATTGATAAAGTTCATAAATATATTTTAAAAAAACACACAAAGAGAACTGCGCATGGGCGACTCACTCGCTCTCTCGTTTGGTCTGACTCACATCGGGTAACGATTTATGCGTGTGAAAAACGACTCTCAGATAGTGTATTACTACTTCTCTGGTTACATACAGATGTACAAACTTGTGTTGAACTTCTATTGTTTCTATATTTTGTGCGGAACTGTCCAATATGGCAGACTCGACTGCGCATGTGCGACTCATACCGGGTAATCCGTCGTCCTGTCTTCAGTACTTGTGCTGATGTAAAGACCGTGTTTCCCTAGACATATTATTATTATTAATAATAATATTGACCTATAGCTGATCAGAACAGAGGAGGGTATCATGACAATATAATTAAATATGAGGATGGAAGACACTCAGTGTTGCACTGAGAGAATGTGTGGAAGCTGCTCAGTCTCTATGGAGCAGCTGTGAATGTCAGGTTGTCAGCTTTCTAGTGTAGTGTGGAGCTGAGCTGATCTCTAAAACCAGAACAGCTCACAGAGATGATGAACAGCAGCAGTAAGGGAAAGATCAGGGACATTCTCATGTGATCATCTTGGTGTGGACTGAGGTGCAGATCCAGTGATCATCCTGATGCCTCACACTTTGACTCATCCTCCTTGATTTCCATGTGTGCTTGACTGACAATGAAGACATGACTGGTTGGTTTCTGCTTATAAAGAGGCAGCAAAACAACAAACACTGCAGTTATTGAAATATCAGCCTGGTGATGATGATGAACAATGGTGTCATAGATGACATTGTTTAATGGAAGTATGAAGAATACAATTAATTTCAACATATAGACACTGATAGCTCCTGTTGTTTTTGTAGACAAGCTGATTGGACACTTAATGTTTTGGTCTGATTAAAATTGTTTCATTTGTCATCCTCCCAATGTCACTGATGTTTACTCTTAAAGATATAATATGTTACTATGACAACAGAAAATAAATTGTAGTATTATGCAGCTAACTTTTGGCTAACTGTGCTGTAAATTGCTATAATTTATTATAATGCATATGAAATGTATGTTTTTTTCCATTTTATTTTCATCATTTTATTATATACTTATTTGTACATGTATGTTAGTCAAGTCTGACTGTATATTTTGCTGAATAAAGTTTATTTAAAAAAAGAAGCATGATCAGTGTACAAAATCCTCAGCAACCACATGAACATGAGTGATCTGATCTAATCTTATTTTGGTTTAAAGTTAAGTTGAATGAATGTTTCAGTGTCTAGAATGACGTGAAATTGTAAATGTATCTTAATATTTTAATACTGAAACACTTGGATCTTTTTTTCTGCCTGCATTTGTGCATGAAAGGTGCTGAAAATGCAAATAAAGTTTATTTAACACTGTGGAGAGCAAAACATTTTATTACTAACACTGGAATAGTTCAATTTGTATATTATTATACAGAAACTAACTGCTTTACAAAAACAAAATGATACAATATCACATGTATGTACAGTGTAGTAAATATACCATCTCAAATTGTACACAAAGTATTTACAATTGTCACACATACTGCATTAAAAACAAAACTCAGACTAATACTCTACAGACATTAGATTTTGCATAACATCAAATAAAACATGCCACATTTTGAGGTTTTTCATCTTTACAAACCCATGACTCTTTAAATTAGTGCAAGTCAACCACTTGTTTAAGAGGTTATGGATACATAATCCTTAATATTTCCATTCACACACAAGTCAAACTAAAACCTGGAAACGATGGCGATCTGGTTACACGGCGCTCGAAAAACACAAATCTTGCCTTCAGATTTTTCCTGGTTGTGTTTTGGTAAAGGTACACTCGCTGATTGTGTGATTTGGGCTTTGTGGACGATTATTTTTTCGAAGGAGATCAGGGAGTGTACCTTTTAAGAACAGTTAGACGGTGAAAAGTGGGGCGTAGAGACGATGAATTGATGTTCCTCTGGAATCTGATGCTGAAATAAACATGTACCTTTAACATAAGGACTCCAGCGGCCCTGACTTCACATCCTTCCTCAGTGGACCTCGGCTTGATTATCACTACATTTTAAGGATGCTTCATACTTCTTTGTACCGATCCGTCTCTGCTCCTCAAACATCCGCTGTGTTAGAAAATGTGACTTCAACAACTCAAAAGGTGATGAAGTTCCATGCTTAACTCTGAACTAGGGTTAGATCTATTTACATAGGAAGGAGGGATGATGGAGGAGTTTACCTACCAGTGTGATCTGGCTCTGTAGTAAATCATCAGTCAACAAAGCACACAACAGAACTGAGAGAACCTGGCATGCAACTGATTGACACATTTAGTCTGTTTGTGTTAATATGATCAGTGGGGGAAAGTCTCACTATGCTTTAAATGTTTGACTTAAACCAGCTTTCTTACATCTGAATATTTCTCTGAAATAGACAAACCCAAAAATCACTTTATGTGTGTGGAACTGTGAAATACTGGTTATGAACTTTCTTCCATCACTCTGTGTCAAACACTGTGAGATGGCTTCAAAGTTATCCTCATTAAAAGTGATCACATCTCTCTTCTCTATCACTTTTTTCATGTGTGACCATTTGGAACGAGTAGAAACACTTTAGCCTTCGTGTGTTTGAACTATTCTCTGTAGAGCCGAGTTACTTTAACATTTCTGACACTCTGAATGGAAGGTGGAGGTCAATCGTACAATTTTAACAAGCTACTCACTCCAACAATGATGCTGTGACCTTTTCAACAGTGGAGAACTCATTTTTTAAAATTTGGTCCTAATTCCCTTAATACAAGCAAATCTGTGACATGTCAATGATGAAGGGTGACAGCTGAAACATCATCCTCCCTGTTACTATTGAACTGTTACTATTGAACTCATTCTTCCCTTTATGTCATTCTTTGAGGCTGAATTATAAAATACTGTTTCTAAGGCTGTCTCTAATGAAAATGTCCCTTTCCACTGCATTCAGCAACGATCTGTTGTGTAATCATGTGTTAATTGAATGAACTGCATGGACAGAAGGAAATCATTTCCCCTCATGTTCAACTTAAATACAAGACAAAACATTAGTAGTGAACTGATTGACAAATGTATACAGACGGTACGATGAACACTTCAAATAGTAAGAAAAGATGTCAGACTTTCAGCAGCAGACATGTGGAGATGCTGTTCAGACAAAAATAAAGTCAGAGTTGCACAACAATACTCTTGCCATGCATAGATGTTAAGGCAGGATAGAGCTGAGCTGTGTACGGAGGCTGCTGGTAGAGTCCTGTTCTACACCTGCTCAACCAGAGCACACAGCTGCTGAACAGCTGCTGAACAGCTGCTGAACAGCTGCTGAACAGCTGCTTCACAGGCCCACACCACACAGCATGCACTTTTACTCATCTCACACCTTTTGTTGCTGTTACTGCTTACCATTTTCCAAAGTAAACCACAATGTTTAAGATTTATAAATGTGAATTTCTCTCCACCAGAGAGTGATTGGTTTCCATTCACTTCAGGACAAGATCAGAAACAGCCTGCAGGCAGCTGAACATTGCTTTTACTATCAGTTGTGTTATTGTGGAGCAATGTGAGATAAATTGAAACCAATGACTGCCTTATAGGCATGACAGCATGCTTTGGAAAAGCAGCCAGCAGTAAAGTGTGGTTTGTGATTTGTAGTAAATGAGCTCAAATTCAATGTTTGACCATTTTTTAAATGATTATGAAAGCAGACTATATTTTTCCCTCTTTGGTGCTGCTCCCACATCTGCTCTGAGAGTACAGATGTTCAACATCACACAGCTGACCCACAGTGTACTGAAGCTCTTTAAGGAAAAAAATCCACTTGTCACATTCACTCAGTCTAATATACACTGTAGTACATGACTGTAGCAGTGTTGTAATGATCTGCAGTCTACACAACTGACACACAAACCAACAACACAGTCAGTTAATGCTGCTGATTGGTCAGATTCAGAGTCTTTCAGTAGAGATCTTCATTTTGTTGATCAGTCTAAACTTAATGTACTAGTGTAAACATTGATTTGGAAACAGTAGCTTGCCTCTGAAGCTTTCATCACTTGCATCTGACTGTTTAACAGCAGATGAAGCACAGTTTGCTCATGGATGATGAAAGACTGAAAGCTCCAGTGAAAAGCCAATAATAGGGCTTTGAGTTAAGCTCACATAGGATCACATGGCTGTATTTGAGACATGTGGCTGATTTTGTTCAATAAACACATTTAAAAAGGAGTTTCTACTCAGCAACATAATACAGAGCCATCAGCTTTGGTTAGTGTTCCAGAAAGAAGCTTGTGTGTCACTGTCTTTTTCAGGGTGGATTTTTCCTTTAAAAAGCAACAGAACAAACTCCTGATGTTACTGGGTTGCAGGTCCAGCTCAGACTGTAGAGGTGAAATAAATGAAGGTGTAGGGGTGTGTGTGTGTGTGTGTGTGTGTGTGTGTGTGTGTGTGTGTGTGTGTGTGTGTGTGTGTATGGCATCAGAAATCACACTGTCCACTGCCTCTTTTCTATTCAAATGGTCATTAGAGGTAATCAATAAGAGCTAAATCTCCATGTTCACAGGCAACTAAAGAGTTGGCATCATATTGCACCGAGCTAACATGGTGATGTGTTTTCCCTGTTCCATGTACAAAGAAAATCTGTGGTTGACAAAGGAGTTTGAGAGTTGAGGATTATTGCCTATTACACAATTTTCCTTGTCACTGTGTAAACAAATTAAAAATGCTATGCTGCTGAAAACACAGTTCATACTAAAAATAACAACAACAACAACAACAACAACAAAAAAAAGCAAAATAAAAGCGAAACGGACAAAAAAAAGCAGGAAAAAAAAGCATGGGAGCTATTTACACAGTTGCGCTTTCCCCTAGTGTTTTGCAATCTTCATGATCATACATTGAAAGTGTTTGAAAAGAAGATTTTTTTTTTTTTGGAAAGTGTTTTGAAAAGAAGAATATTTGTGTAGCACTATCTAGCTGTACAGGATAAATACTTTCAGGCAACAGGGTATATGGATGATTGTATATTTGACGATCATTGGAGGCCGGTCGTGACGCAGCTCATGTGAACTGGTGGTGATATGGACGGCACGCCTCCATAATTAGTACCTGTTCTTTGTCCCCAGCAAGGTTTGACTTTTACTTTACAAATTGTACACATTGAAAAACCCTGACAAAGGCACACCATGGAGAAAACGTCAACATCTAAATTAGCACTAAGGACTAGTTATACATAATCTGTCTATGTAAAATATGTACAGGACTGGGGGGGGGAGAGGTGAACTCAGGTGTCCGAGCAGGTCCAGAGTGACGGTTAGGTCTCACAGATCCACCCCCTCTCCTCCCCCTTCCCCTCCCCCTGCCCCCCGCTGTCATTTGGTCCATCTTGATGACTGAGGGGAGGCTGCACACAGTAGTGTTTATGAACCTGCTGTTTCTATTTCAGCTTCAGCGTGAAGTCTGGATCCTTCATCCCACAGTCCAAAGACCATGTCCACACTCTACCTTCATGTCCAGACTGTCTGACTGGATTTTCCTCATCAGCCTCTGAGGTTTTTCTCCTACCGTTTCACACGTGTGAAGGCTTCCTGGCTGCAGGGCAACAGGAACACTATGAAGAGCTTAAATGATCTATTCCAGAAATGATTGGACAGAAGCTCGCCCTCCACCACACACTGTCCCCCCAAAATGAAAGATTTAAAAAAATCTCAAGCAGCACAGAATTCAAGTTTGCCTTTGCTAATATTCCCCCTTAATGCTAAACACAAAAAAACACTTGTTCTCCTGCTGATGAAGAAGGAGGAGGAAATAAAAAGAGTAAAAAGTGGAGTAAAAAGTGGAGTGCAGCATGAGGCCTGGCTGGCTGGCAGGCTGGGGGAGGGAGGGTGGAGAGGAGGAGGAAGAGGAGGAGAGTGGGAGGTTGGGGGGGCTGTTCTCTGGTTGATCAGACGATCTTCTTGATGCTGGGTCTCTTGAAGCTGCCGGCGCTGCGCTGCTTCTGGACCTGACTGGCTGAACCGTGGCGAGTCCGACCACCGCTGGACAGAGCTGAGCTGGGGGAGAGCTGAACGTTCTCCTTATCCACACCTGGAGGAACAACAGAGAGGAACAACAGGGAGGACAAGTGTCTACATCACTCACTTCAACAAGACATGTGACATATCTAACAACAGGGGTCGCTGTAGTACAAAGCAGCTGTCCTCACTATGTGAAACATTCAGTTTCTGCTGACAAACTGACTGATTGTTGAAACATGTTCAGTGTTTCCTCTATGTACATTCTCAGCGCTGCTGCAAAAATTAGTGTGCTTTAAGTAACCTGACGCTTTTGGCTTTGGTGTAGGCTTCATAACACAACCTGCTCCTCCCTTCATACGCTACTGAAGTAGGGGGAGGATAAAAGTAGACAACCCGACTCTCCTGCATATTCATAGCGGCTCCTTGACGCCCGCAAATGAGACACAATCTCCCGGAATCTGGAGCGACCAAGCAACAGCACGCACTAGAGTGACTGAGCATGTGCACAAAAAAGGATGGGTTTTCTATGGCTTTTGTGCGTCATATCAATGATATAATGTCACTGTGTGGATCATTAACCTTGTTGCAGTGTGCTCCCTGGTTATAGTTAGTGATTATCAGCTTCTACGTGCTCAGATCTCACAGTCAACAGTAGGAGAGCAGCAGGGGAATCTAGCACACATAATTTATATGGAAGCCTAATGATGGAAAAAGTAAAACTGGTTACTACAAAAATAAACCATTATTATTTTTATCTTTTATTTACAGAAAATACGTCTTTTTGTGTAGCATACATATGTATGTTATTTTGTTAAAGCTATCAGACATTAACATTTAGTTGTTTTGTTTAAATCTTTATTTATCTTTAAGCAGCAACATGTTGTTTGAGCACTTTTTTGCATTGTCATTTGAAATCATATTTTTGTTTTTGAATGAAGGGGTGGAAATGTAAAATATATATATTTTAATCATGTGAGGTCAGAGGTCACACAGAATCTGAACAGTACACTTTCAGACATGCTCCTCTATAAATCACACTTGATGGCAATTGTTCACATTGTCTCATGTTTCCTGTATCTGACTCTTTACTTGGACTTTATAACACAGGCAGCAGAATTTGCTCTGTAATAACAATAAATAATGAAATTGATTAAGTTCTATGAATTGTGGATCACAGCCAGTGTGTTGATATGAAGCAGTACTGGTCCTGGGCATGTGTGTGATAGATAACATCCAATGTTAAGCTCTACCTCTGTCTGTAAGGAAGAATAAAAACAACTATTCTTCATTTCTGTCCTAACGGTTCTCACACACTGCTGCTCGCTCTCTAGCTGCCATGTAAAAGACTGAAGCAATGTTATATCTGCCATGTGTGAAGAGGGCTTCAATGGCAGAGGCAGAGGCAGAGGCAGAGACAGAGAGGCTTCACCAGGACAAATAGGGACTAAAATAATGAGGGCCTGCAGAATCCTATTAAACTGAGTGTAGTGAAGAGGTCAACTCAGCACAGACAGGCTGCTTCCATCACGTCTTGTTGTTGTCCTGTTCAAAATGATCACTTCCCTTTCCACAGCTGTCTCCAACTCTGTCAGAGTCACTTCTCTTCTTATCAAATCATCATTCAGCTGCCAAACTACAATAAGACTCAGCTGTGCAACCCTAACCCTAACCCTGATCAATGAAGTAAAGTGCACAGTGCTGGTGTGTGTGTGTGTGTTATCCAGACCTGGTGAGTGCTGTGAAGTGGCCAGTGAGGTCATGGAGTTGGACAGGTTGAGGTTGGCAGTGATGCTGAGTTGGCTCTGGCTGGTGGGGGGGTAGGGGGAGGTGGGTGTCCTCAGCTGCTCCTCCCCTCGCTCCTCGTCGGCCGCTGGCAGGTAGCTGTCGATCAACGCTTCCAGGAACTTGACGATCAGCTCGGCGTAGTCCGGTATCTGGGTTTGCTGCGGGAGATAATGTAGAGTTCATCTTTTGCAATTAAATGTGTAAGATACGATAAGATCAGATATTCCCTTATTAGTCCTACAGTGGGGAAATGTACATTATTGCAGCAGAAAGTGGACAGCAAAATAAAATTACACAAACAATACAACAAACATTAGTATAGTAGTACTATACTAATGTTTGTTATTTATTTTTATTATTTTATTTTTTTCCCCCACGTGGTTATTGGTATGGGTTTTTTTTGTTGTTTTGATGTTTGTGAAGAAATAATTTATGCCTTGTTTCTGTTTATTAATCTTAAAAGTAATAAAAAATAAGTAGAGGAGTAAAAAAGTATAGTAAAAATATAGTGACATTACAGTATGTATGTATGTATGTATGTAATAGTGTCTAATGATAATATACCTGAGTTGATACTGTCATTGCACAGACTTTAAGTGAAAACACACACGCGCGCATGCATGCGCACACACACACACACAGCACAGTCAATCTGCATACAGAGAACACTATAATCATCCTGGAGCTGTCTACTCTGAATCGACAAGAATCTAAAAGATCCAGTATTAATAGACTGATCTGCAGCTTCTCTACCACTGCTCTGTGTGTGTGTGTGTGTGTGTGTGTGTGTGTGTGTGTGTACTCGTGTGGGGGGGGGGGGGGACACTTCATATATCACCACACCAATTGGCAGACCGGTTTCAGAGCTGTTGTGTAATTGCTTAGTAAGCTGAATTTCTCCTGCGCGGCAGCCGAGGGCACCTCAGGAAAAATGAAAGTATGAGAAGAGGAAAGAATCATTCATACCTTAGAGAAGGGTCCGGCAAACCTCCAGAGTCCATTAAAGCCAAAGCCTGTGAAATGAGAGAGATGGAGAGGGAGGGAGGGGAGAGAGAGAGGGGGGGGGCATATGTGAGGACATAGAGGCAGGGTTAATATGGCTCCTTACAAAAACATGGAACTGTTGTGCTTCTCAGTTCATCATTTCTACACAGCGGGGACATTTAGGACGCTTTTATTTTGAAGCAATAGATAATAGTAAACATGTGCAGTGATATGCATGAGGACAGCAGTAGGACACAGCATAGAATATGGCTTTCTATAGTCATTACTTTGTAAGTAGGAGGGCTGGTACTGTGGGGGCGACTCCTCGTGGTACACCACACTCTGGACGATGCCATGGACTGGGTTCAGGAGGTTGGTGTCCTGGCACATGGACAGCACAGTGTTGATCTTGGAGTCTAACAGGTTGTGGCTGAGGGACACACACACACACACACACACACACACACACACACACACACACACACACACACACACACACACACACACACACACACACACACACACACACACACACACACACACACACACACACACACACACACACACACACACACACACACACACACACAATTTAGTATGGTTGGGGACAACTCTAACTTGTAACTAACAGATATGAAACTGGTTTTCTATGTTTAAACATGATGACCAAACCATGACAGCCTGCTGACCTTTATGTGTGTATTGTTAGTGTGTGTAAGCGGTGCTCTGTGTATGTGCTGTGGCTTTACTTCTGTATCTATTGTGAAATCACAAGTATTTTTACATTTTGACTTTTCAGCTGGTAGTTACACTTGTGGGGTTTCTTCACCTTGAAGTTGGGGCAGCACCCACAGCAGCCACACAAAGTTTCAAAAGCACAATGAGAAACATAAAGTGGGTGGGAAAAGCCACTGGAGGACATCGGGAGCACTGGGACAATTCCTGCTGACCTGATAGTCATTCTGGCCTGACTTGAACTGTCGACTTCACCAGCAATAATATAGTGAGCAAGAATGAGTTGCTGGATGCCCGGACCAATCAAATCCTGTCTCTGCTGCAGGGAGGGTTTAGTTCCGCCCCTCTGAGACAGAGGAGAGGAGCAGCTAACGTTAGCCTCTGCTGCTGTTTGCTGTCACTTCTTGTTGTGTTGTTCTCCTTTCCTCTCATAGAGTTTGTTCAATACAGGAATACTACTACTTTATTCCTCCTCTCTGTTCAATACAGGAATACTACTACTTTATTCCTCCTCACTGTTCAATACAGGAATACTACTACTTTATTCCTCCTCACTGTTCATTACAGGAATACTACTACTTTATTCCTCCTCACTGTTCATTACAGGAATACTACTACTTTATTCCTCCTCACTGTTCAATGCAGGAATACAACTACTTTATTCCTCCTCACTGTTCAATGCAGGAATACTACTACTTTATTCCTCCTCACTGTTCAATGCAGGAATACTACTACTTTATTCCTCCTCACTGTTCAATGCAGGAATACTACTACTTTATTCCTCCTCACTGTTCAATGCAGGAATACTACTACTTTATTCCTCCTCACTGTTCAATGCAGGAATACTACTACTTTATTCCTCCTCTCTGTTCAATGCAGGAATACTACTACTTTATTCCTCCTCACTGTTCAATGCAGGAATACTACTACTTTATTCCTCCTCTCTGTTCAATGCAGGAATACTACTACTTTATTCCTCCTCTCTGTTCAATGCAGGAATACTACTACTTTATTCCTCCTCTCTGTTCAATGCAGGAATACTACTACTTTATTCCTCCTCACTGTTCAATGCAGGAATACTACTACGTCAGATATCACTTGATATGACTAACTCACACTGATGAAGCTCAATAGAAGCTGATCATCTACTTTTAAAAGACTGTGTGAACACACTGTGGAGTTTGTCCTCCATCACTTTACATTGAAAGCACATTTGAAGATCTTTTAATAGTCAGTATGAACAGGAGGAATGATTACAGAGAGGAAAACCTCTTTACTGTTCATATGAACACCTGGCTGTTGCTTTAAGACACACATGAAACATTTTTGAATCTATGTCCCAAAGTTTATAATCAGATGTGATCATATACATGTGATATATTCTTGCACTTCACAGTTTACAGTCATCCACTCTTATATCAGACTCTGGACAGAGCTCTGTTAACTACTTACACAACAGGGAAAACCTTTGGGAAGACAACACTGGCTTCAGCCAAGTACTCGTACAGGATCCGCTGGTCAAAGTCATCAGTGGTATATTTAACCTGGGTGGCCTGGAACATTAGAGCAGCATAGCATCAACAAACGACCATGAGTTCCAGTTTCATCCTGAACATTCATGTTCTGACTGGATTTGTTGTGTGCTTCCTTACCAGCACAGTGAGCAGAAGAGCCTGGATCTTTGGGTCAGTCAGAACCTCCTCATCCAGCAGAACATTGGACTCTGACACAGAAACTTTACGAAGGTGAGAGTTTCCGATTCTTTGCGTCTCTGTAATTATGACATGATATAAAAAGATTTCATCAAGAACCTGTACCATGTTGAAGAAAATGCCCGGACTGCAGCCTGACCTGAACTCTCACCTATCTCATAGTCATTCTCTGCAACACGCCTCATCTTGGGAGGGGTGGTCATGCCCGACTCCATCTCTGGTCTCTTTGGTGCTTTGGAGTCCGATATGAGATGGTCAAAGCTTTTCCTGGTGCCTGAGACACACACACACACACACACAATGTAAACATTCATTTACACTGTCTGCATGAATGTCTCTCCAGAGAACAGTTAGACATGTGAAGGATAAGTCATACCCAGGAGCTTCTTGGTGGTGGCCTGTGAGGGCTGACCCATGTCCAGGCTCATGGACTTGCGTGTACGTGGGCTGATCTGGCCCACTGTGGGGTAGTGATGGGCTGAAAGGTATCGTTCTGAAACCTGAGGTGATGTCCACGGCTGAGTCTCCCGCAGAGTTCTGTGGAGGGGAAGGTGAACAGACAGTCAGGTGACAGATGACATCTGGACAATATTAGCATGTTTATAGATTATGAATTGTTCAGGTGAAGGCAGTGTTTGTGGAAAGACTCCACTATTAAAGCAGAATATTTTCATACATCTTAAAAAGGACAGGGAGATAAAAATGAAGGTAGTTCACTATATGAACAATTTGGTTTCATTTCATTTTTGGCACAGTCAGCCCTCTGTCCTCCAGCAGCAGTTACAGAATAGATCACTTGAATCTATCATCTTCCTCTACAGACAGGAGAACAGATAACTGCAGTGATTTGTGCTGGATGTTATTAGGATGGAGCAGCTATGGAAGTGTATCAATCACTTAAAGCTTTACTCCACTCAAAAGATTTGAGCGCACATCAGGCTGCCGATCAAGTTTGTAAATTAACTTCATTAGCTTCACACAGACCAGTAAACAAATCCAATAAATGGGGAACAGTGAGGTCAGGATTATGACGTAGTGGGAAACACTTCTGAGAAAAACAAACTCTAAGCTGATTGTAAGAACATTACAGCTGATGGCTTATGTGAAGGGTTCAATTCTAAGAACAAACAGAGACACACCCTGTTACACCACAGGCACTGGTTGACATCACACACTACCTACTGTACACTCCACCCTGAAATGATCAAACCTAACTTCATAAACAAAGTAAAGGGTGTTCACTGAAGCCAGCATGCTCATCAGGCTGCAGATACATCTTTGGTTTTGTACTCTGTTCATCAGCTCACCTGCAGCTGGGATCAGTGATGTGACTGGAGTAGGTTTCCATGGGAACGGGGTCCATGGAGAGGTCAGAAATCAGTAGCGACTTCCTGTGTTTGAGGCTACAACGACTACGGACCTCCTCAGATACAGTCAGCAGTGCTGCACACAACAACAACAAAATAATGATGAGGTCACATGCAGTAATGCTGAGCCACAAAAAAACCCCAGTACCACCTACTGTAGAAGTAGAGCTGGGTGATATGGGCAGAATCAAACATCACAATATTTTTGACCAAATACCTCAATATCCATATTTTGACAATATTATAAGGATGACTATTGGTGCTTTCACAAAATATTAACACAATGAGATTTTTGATCAATAATCATCAGTAATATGGATATAATGACTTAGTGGAAAAAGCAGATAATAGTGAAATACTGAAATTACATTTTTACTGTAATGCAAAGACAACACTTATTCCATATCACCGTATTCAAAATCTAAGATAATATATACAGTATAAGATATCACAATATCGATATAATATTGATTTATTACCCAACACCACCTAAAAGCTACATACTGATGGAAAATACGGACTGTCAGCTACAAGAAACAATTAGATGCTGACTTCTACCAAAGGAGAAAAACACATCAATCTTTGGTCAAGAATTGCATACCATTATATTAAATAGACTCTTAATTGTGATGACATGTTCTTCATTGGATCATGTGATCATGGTCAGAGTCTAATGGTTGGTGTTCAGTCAGGCTTAAGCAATCCTTTGTACATCAGTCGATCCTTGCTAAATACTTAATTTAACTTGTCTGACAATAAAGTATCATCATCGTCACAACATCATGTTAGGCTGACATGTGTAAATGTGGATATCAATGTAAAACAACAGTGGGTGTTACGTACCAGCCAGATAGGCCACACTCTGGGTGTTCACCTCAAACTTGTCACATTTCAGATGCTTGCTGATGAGAGCCAGCAGTGTGTGCAGAATTCTCACTGTCCGTGCTACCGTGGTGGCTGATGGGTGTCTGTAGCCTGGAGACATAAAGACATGACAGTCTGAGTGATACAGTCTGACAGTCAGGGGCAACAAACACATCCACATGTTTAAAAAGCAGCTTTATTCTGGACAGTTACCTCTATAACAAGCTCTAATGCTGAGCCAGGAGCAACTGTACTCTGACAAAACACTAATATTACATCAGTGATGCTCGCTGTCACTGAGACCACAGCTGACTTTGACTTCCTTCCTCAAACACTACAGTTAAAGTGAACCAAAAGTGCTCAGCTCAGCCTGGGATGACCAATGGACTGCTAAATGACCACTGAGAGCACTGATGGTCATTATTCCTTCTCTGTATACACCATGTGATTTATATGAAGATGTGCACCCAGTCATCCTGTTGGCTTTACCTTTGAGTAGGTGGCCCACCAGCGCAAAGTTGAAGTTGGCGCTGAAGTTGAGTCCCACAAAGTGATCCATCTGCTTACAGTGCCACTCTAAAGGACGTCTGATCTCCATGAACACCTCCTCTGGACTCTGGAGGAGCAGGTGTAGTAAAACCAAGTATGGAGAAGAAGAGAAAAAAAGAGATTAGGAAGTGATCATGTGATTAGTAATGCTGAGGCCTCTTCATGTCAGAAACAAGAGTTGAGTCATTTAACCCGAAGTGTAAATATAAAGCCGCTTCTGAGAAAACTGGTTCTGTGAATTGTAGATTATTGATAAATGTATTATCTATGCATGAACACAGCTGAATCATGCCGGTGTAGAGAGTCAGGGGGATTGTAGACAGACAATGGAGAGACACATTTAATGCATTTATTTCATTACATTCAAGTAAATGTGCAGCGTTTTGAAGTTGAAATGAAATGAATGAAACTGGGAGATTCTTTGTTAGTTTTCTTTTACTGAAAAAATACACGTTCAGTCATCCATGCACATATGCATCTGTATCAATACTGCATTATATTTGTGCTCACATGCACCACAAACCATCTCTAAATGCAGTCACAGTCTACATGCCTGAGGCTACATTCAGATGTGCATCTAGAGCTGGTCACTTACTGCTCACTAAACCAAATAAGAGCTGTGAGACTTTTAGTTCATACAACATAAAGCTGTGGAGCTGTATGAGCAGAAGAGATGTTGTGCTTTCTGTAGTATATAGCATGTGTTTTACCTTATCATTGAAGACACGCATTGTGTCCAGAGTGTGGAGGTTCTGCTCCAGCAGGGCGGTCCCAGCAGAGTACAGGTTGACTTCATCCAGCTGCAGCACAGCTACTGCCACCCAGAACAGAGCTTTGTGCATGGGAGACTCCTGCAAGCAGAATACACAGTGTGACTGGTAGAAAGCAGCAGTGTAGATCATTCAGAACTTCTCAGTCTTCCTGAAAATAACAACCCACCTTGGAGATCATGCCTCCAGAAAGGCAGAACTCCAAATATATGTATTCTACTATGTTGCTACATAAAGTTCATTTTCTAACCAGTCATCTGGAGAAGCCAAACCATGAGCCAGATACTCCGATGGTGCTGTGTGTTGGACTGAAGTTGAGCTAAAGCTTGTTAAAAGCTTAAAACATGACCAGCACTAACCAGCAGTTTCAAATACTGAAACTATTTACAGTTTACAATGTGAGATTTCATATATATAAAATAAAGTGGGAACAGACTTCCTTACTATGCCAAACTACAAGTTAAAACAGAGTAGAGTGGTAGTTCACCTTGCTGAGCAGAGGCTGCAGCTTTGTCAGAGCGATTACAGTGGCCTCGATTAATACTTGGCTGTTGTAATTGTCCGGCCCCTTCAGACAACTCTCAAGACCCTGATGTGGTGGGACGAAGGGAAGAGAGAAAGAAACATTCAATCAAACAGATAATGCATGAACAAGTTATTTTTGTTTTGAATATTTAAAAATGTCAAATAATATTGAGAACTTGTAAATGATGTGTGGTCCTGCAGAGGCTTTAGACAAACAGTCTCACCCGGTCTATGCTGAGCAGAGGGCTGGCCTTGCTGAGGATTCGGATGATCTGCTTGATCTGACCGTGGCTCACCCTCTTACTGATGCAGCCAAACACCACCAGCGCTCTGGGCTGGAGGGACGGGTTGTACTGGAATGCGAATCTACACACACACACACACACACACACACACACACACACACACGCACACACACACACACACACACACACACACACACACACACACACACACACACACACACACACACACACACACACACACACACACACACACACACACAGGTTCCTCATTGCAGTGTCATGTAGTTAGTGTGGCTGCATTAAAATAAGAAGGGAGAGGTTCATACTTCTGTGCGAGCTCTGTCCACTGGTCTAACCACTTGCAGGCTGGGATGTCTCTCATACACGCCTGAAGAAGAAAATAAACATAGCAGAGATTAAAAGAAACTGTCAGACAGTGTGCGTGTATGATTGAATGTGTGCTGTGTTTCAGTCTAATTTCATTTTAAGTCTGTGTAAAGTAAGAATAAATATGTGTTTGACATACCACAAAAAAGTGTGTTGTTAACCACCCTGCCAAATTTGAATGATTAAAAAAATCGCCAAATATATGAAATTGGGTTTCAAAGTTGTGTAAAGATCAGCCTCTTTCTCTGCTACCAAACGCTGTGGGAGTGCCCGCCAAGTTCGCTGAAACCCCGCCCCCTACCAAGTGTCACCTGTCAATCAAAGTCACCACCTCTACCAGAAACATGGACGCTACGTCTGAGAGCTTTCTGCTGCTAGCTCAGCTACTAGCTTGGCTGCTAGCTCGGTGGCTAACTCAGCTAACTATCTAACTGTAGACTGTAGTAGTAGTAGTAGTGTGCTGAATGTATTTATACCTCTACAGCAGCAGGGGCGGGTTTATGCTAATCACCACCGCATTACGTAACGCAGCTGTGATTGGCATACATTTTCAGACCCGCCCACTAAATCCTGAACACAGAAATCTTGAAACACAGTTTGTGAAGCCTAGCTCCAAAAATTCAAATCTAAATGGTTGAAATGCTTTTTACACAGTTTTTAGAAATACATTTATGACCTATTTCGGACTTTAAAATAAATATCATTATTGAATCTCTGGTTATTCTATATGAAAGACTACCTCCATGATCTCCAGTAAGGCTTCAGTAACAGTCTCCAGGGAGGACAAGGCGAAGGTCTCCCTCTCGTAGGACCCAGGGGAGAAGGAGCGGTCCCGGTAGCTGGAGCGGAAGGCGATAACAGCTGCTGACTTGACTTTGCTGATGCCGAACAGAAGGTAGAACTTTGGCAGGGAGAACTCGGTCAGGCTCAGCCGCAGGACTTGCTTGGTCTCCTCTGAGAACATTGAGAGGACACATTTAGTTTATACCCATACTATGACTGCATGCTCAAATAAACAGATAAATAGTCTCCTTACCGCTGAAGTTGAGCTGTGAGCAGGTGCACAGGGAGTGGATGATGTTGATGACCAAACCGTGGGTGGAGGCCCTGAGAGACAGCGGCCCGGTGGCTACCAGCAGGGTGACCACGTGGAACAAGTATGGCAGGTGGGCCGCCACATCCAGCGAGTTGTTGAAGGACAGCATGAGCATGTAACGAGCCAGGATGGCGATGTCATCCCACATGAGATGCTGCTCCAGTGTGGGCGTTGGCGATAGGCAGGTCTTGTCTATGATCTTGCACATCCGACCTATCACCTACCATGGAGGAGCACAGGACATTCAGACACCTCAGTCAAAAGACTTTTTTATATTATTGTCAAAATGATGACCGCTGATGGGAAAATAAAACATTATTTGGTAACATTTGAACCTTCCCTGTGTAGGCTGCTCAGTGGTAGCTGTGAAGTGGGGGTGGGAGGGCTGGAGGTTGAATGTGACAATTTGATAAGATTATTTAATAATAATAATACAAATTTTAATAATAATAATAATAATAATAATAATAATAATAATAATAATAATAATAATAATAATAATAGTTTATTTGGATAGGGACAGTGCATATTAATGAACATAAATGTTAGACATCTTTGTAAATATGCCGGATTATAGCAAATTGCTAATTTGCATTGTAATCCCTAAAGAGAGAAATAAATATAAAAAAGAATACAAATCGAAGAGATAGCAAATAAATAGATAGATAAGATAAGATACAAATAGATAAGATACAAATAAAACACACACAGTACAATACAATACACAATCAAGAGGATGTCAGATCCAGACAGAATACAGCAATTAAAAAAGAGAGTTCAGTCGGTGTTAAATCCAGTTAGTGGTCGCATTTTTGATTAATTTTCAGTCATTGTTTTAGTTGTCCTTTAAAAGAAGAGTATGTAGGGCATTCCCTTATCGTGGAGGGAAGACTATTCCAGATGCCCCCCCCCCCCCCCACCACCACAGACAACACATTCCTCCCAAACGTGGTGCGTCTGCGGGGAATCTCACAGTCACCTCTAGCACAAGCCCTGGTGCTCAAACCTCCAACAGTCCTTTTCTTTATGAATTCATTTAGTGGTGGTGGAGTGAGACCATGGACACATTTGTACACAAAACAAGCAAATCTGAAAGTTTTAAAATTTTGAAAAAATTACATTT
The DNA here is from genome assembly GCF_027409825.1 of Scomber japonicus. Classification (NCBI taxonomy): domain Eukaryota; kingdom Metazoa; phylum Chordata; class Actinopteri; order Scombriformes; family Scombridae; genus Scomber; species Scomber japonicus. The sequence goes on along the minus strand of NC_070583.1, from coordinate 3,677,466 downwards.
TTCCAGGGTATTGCAGATATGGAAGGAGAAGGGTTTTCTATCCAGAGTTTTTAGGGCTTTTTTATAGAGAGATTCTATTGGTTTAAGGGCTGTAGTACATGCCAGTGACCAGCTGGTTAAGCAGTAGTCTATATGTGAGAGGATCATACAATGTAAAAACAACAAAGCTGCACTGTTGGTTAAGGAGTTCCTGATCTGCCTGAAATTAGCCAGGTTGTACTTGACAGAGTTTGACACTTTTTTGATGTGTTTCTTGAATGAGAGTGTCAAGTCCAGGATGAATCCTAAGTATCTGAACTCGCTCACCAAAGCGAACTCCTCCCCTCCCAGAAAGACACCAGAATGATCAATATTTGGCGGCTTTTTAGCAAAAAACATGCAGAGACTTTTTTTAACATTTAAAGAGAGACATAAATCAGTGAGACAGTCCTGTACATGAGCCATAGCAGTTGTAAGTATTTGAGCGGCTTCTGTCGTGTTTTTCGCAGGGGTGAAAATAACTGCGTCATCCGCGTACAGCTGTGCATTAACACCCTTACAGACATCAAAGAAATTGTTAATGTAGAAAGAAAACAAGATAGGTCCAAGTATGGATCCCTGAGGGACCCCTACTGGACAGTCCAGGTAAGGGGATTTGACACCGTCGACCACCACACACTGCTCTCGACAGCTTGGTTAACAGTACTCGGTGGTCAACAGTGTCAAAGGCTCTCGCTTTAAGATCCAGGAAAACAGCTCCCACACAGCTGTTCCTATCCAGGAGACACTTGGTTTTTTTAATAAACATACTTATAGCCGACTCTGTGGAATGGTGAGTTCGGAACCCAAACTGCATCGGATGCAATGCTGTGTAACCATTATTGAGATGTTCTACTAGCTGTTTAGCCACCCATTTTTCTATTACTTTGGAGATGACAGGAAGAATACTGATTGGTCTATAGTTGTTGATTTCAGCTTTACTTCCGGATTTGAAGATTGGATTCACCGTACTCACGGGACAACAGAATGCCTGATAGACAGATTTATCAGTTGCATGATGGGAAAAACCAGAGACTTCATGTGAAGTTTTAAAAAATTAGTGTCAAATCCGTAGTTATCCTTGGCATTAGATTTGTTAAGAGAGCAAATAATTTCCATTACCTCTCTGTCAGAGATTTCAGTTATGTTAAAAACAGGCTGTTCGCAATTGACATGCAATCGCAAATGCTATGTAGAGCCAGACTGGTATTGGTCGGCCGATATTGACCTATCACAGATATATCGGTATTGGTGAATATGTTGTCCGATGTGCTGATAGTTTATAGACGTTTTTAAAGCTATAATGGCAGAGTTTTATGTATATTTGATCCTTTTTCCTAATTCAAGTTTTTCTTTCTAATTCTAATTCTTCTACTTCTTCTTCTCATTATTATTATTATTATTAGGGCCCGAGCGCTGACCAGTTCGAAGCCCTATTGTATCTGTAAACTGACATGTATGGGGGGGTGAGGGCCCATTCACCGCTGCTTGCAGCTTTAATTATTATTATTTTTGTTAATTCCCAGAGAAGTTCACAGTTTTAAGTACACTTGATGTCATTTTATATAATAAAGTTGAATTTAAACTGTAATTCATTATATTTGAGGGATCATTAAAAAATGTGTTTATGTATATATTCTTTACATATAATATTATAAGCCAATATACAGTATCAATATCAGAATTGTTTTTACCCCATAATATCAGTATCGGCATTAGCCCCAAAAATCCAGTATCGGTCAGGATCTGGTGCTATGTAGAAGTAAATGCAGTGTTGTTTTTAGTATTTTAGCATCTAATTATTATAAAAGCTGCAGTGAAACAACATGAAACATAATCAGAGATATCTGGAGATTCATTGTACAAGACTGTGCTGAGGTTTGCTGCAAACAGCTGCTGCTAACAATTTGATTATTTTATGAAATTTTGAAGAATGGAATCTATGGTTTTGCTTTACTTTGTGATTATTTTAAAAAATGTAGTGAAAAAATAAGAAAGCAATGAGGTGCTCCTGAATGCACCATGAAGTTCCTTGTTTTCACCATCTACGATCAGCGACTCACACAGTGATGTAGACGCACAATCGATATTGAAGAGTTTTTTAAAAGGAGACACTGTGACCGTGTCTGTCATGTGTAGGTGGTGTGACTGTAGGGTAAAGCTCAGAGGATGCTGTGTGTGTGTGTGTGTAGTAGTAGTATGACAATGAGTCAGGGTTATTTTTGGAAAAGAGAAAAAGTGTCTGAGCTGAAATATAATTTGTGGTGGCCATCATACCACTGTATATGATGTCACTGCAGTGCACCTGGGTAGCAACACATGTGGCTATACTGATCCACCAAAGCTAGCTGACATCTCTCTTCAGATAGATCAGATCTCACTACTTTTTCTGTACATCCATTTTCTCTACTCTGTGTCTTCAGAGTTATGCTGCTTTCAACCAAATGTTGGTTAACAAGCATTAAGACAAAGATAGATAGCCAACACTATACCCCACTGTTGACTATCTAGCAATATTTTATATTAATATACAGCATACCCCTGAGGCTGCATTGCTCATATTCTATTACATGATGTTACACATGGTCCATTTCTATTGAACTGGTGTAGTGCATCTGTTCAGAACAGGCTGATTGTTTGGTCTCCAGCTGCTACTTTAAAACATAGAAAAATGAAATCAAGTAGTATATGTACAAACCACCAGCATTCTATTACATACAGATGATATAAATAATAGACCAAGGGCCTGATTTACTAAAGGTTTGCATGTGTAAAAACATGTGTCATCACCCACAAAAAATGTGCCATCTACTAACAGGGTGCACTAATGATTGTGTCTTTTAAATGTTCAAGATAATACATGCTGTCATACAGGCATTTTTACCCCAGTGTGCAAAATACAGGAAGGAGAAAATGCAAATATGTTATTTAGTAAACGCATTGTGTCTGAACTAGGGTTGCAAAGGGGTGGAAAGTTTCCGGTAAATTTCCATGGGAAGTTAAACTGGGGAATTTTGGAAATATTCCAAATTGGAAACTTTCCATGGGAATTATGGGAATTATGGGAATTTATGGGGATTAAATGGGAATTTATGGGGATTAAATGGGAATTTATGGCAACTGAGGGTAATTTAGTGGAAAGGTATCATCATTTGATTAATTGGATAAAAAAAGTCCACCCCTTCATTAAAAAACATTATTTTAAATTGATGATAAAAAAAGGTGCACAATGTCGCTTGATGTCCCTGAGCTGTTGAAGTTATATTAAATTATACAATTATTTATAATTTAATATAAAAAAACAACTAAATGTTATTATTCTTAATGGTTTCCACACACAACTCTGAAAAAATACAACAATGTGTCTGTAAAGCTACACATCCCTGAGGGGGATGTGTCTAATGTATCCTGGTGGAGATACAACTCATAAAATCCAAATATACAAGATGTTTTTAAAACTATTAGTTATTGTTATTTACTTAGGTGCAAATGATATAACTAGTTACATCAAAGTTCCACTCCTGTCTGTTAAAGTGATATTTACTGTATAAATTGTGGTTTATTTGGTTTTGACCAGTTTTATTTTTTCCACCATAAGGCTAAATATAGCACTTACACATAAAAATATCCCTAAATATATTCCCATATAATGTCATCAAAACCACAGGCTCAAAAGTCTGGCTTCAAGTTGTGTGATCTGGGCTCAAAAGTGTGGTCTAGGATTGTAGAAATCATCTGTGCATGTGATGGAGGAATGCACAGTGCATGTAGGGGGCGTGGCCTCAGTAGCCCTGCAGTAAACAGTATGCTATGTGAGCATATGATAGCATAGATATTCAACTGTACTGCATGATATCTGGTTGTTTTAGTCAGGATTATGCTAAAATATTATTTTACACAGCTATATTTAAGTTCCCTAATAAGAACATACCTTCAGTTTAGTAAATTCCCAGTTAATTCCCGTTAATTCCCGTTAATTCCCATGGAAAGTTTCCAAGTTTGAAAATTCCCGGAATTTTGCAACCCTAGTCTGAACAAACCTGAAGGTAATATTTCTGACGGTAAATGCTTCTATAAATACCATAAAAACCAATGTATAAGACGCACCTTTAATGCAATATTTTTTAATTTAAAAGTGTGGTGGGTCTTATACATCGGTGTGTCCTATTCACCAGTAAAATACAGAGAGAGGTTGGATCTGGATATGATCGTAGGTATGTAAAGGTCTGTCCACAATAAGAACAATACTGTAAAGATAACGATGAGAGCGTCCACACTTATGAACTATAACGTCCTATAAACAGCTGTGTCAAGCGCCAGCTGTGTCTGCAGCTAATGAAAATGGAGCCATTACTGCTGTATGTTGTGTGTTGATCAGAAGTATTTCAGACACTAGTTGCTGTGATGTTTCAGTATTTACAGACCAAACTGATGTTGAAGTGTAATGTACAGTAGTCTATTTACACACAGTGACAGCTCTGGTGAAGAGTTTTATGGACTCAGTAAGCACACAGCTACAAATTGTATAAATATGTGAAGTTACTGTGTTCTTTTAAAAAGGTTTAATTGAAACTCAGTCTAACCAGAACAAGGTCTGAGTTAATATACTGGTCCAGTTCAGTTAAACAAATCATTACTGGACCATTAACTACTAACCCCACACACTGTTTCAGGTGTAATATGTGTGTTTTAATAGTGTTTCTAATGAAGGTAAATTGAAAAGTTTTGGAGTAATGTGTTAATCTTCTATGCCCCCACACAGATGATGCACAGACACACCTGTGTTATAATTTTGGAGTGGAATATTTTTGGTTTTACTAACAGCATTGACTTTGTCATAAATACTCCCCCGTTTCTTTCTAGTAATATTTTAACTCAATATATTTGTTAACCTCTTCCCTCGAACCTGTAATTCCATGGCATCACATTTCATGTTGCACTTGTGGGCTTTCTGCTCGTCCAAACTTGTGTTATGTCTATTGTGTATCTATTATTTAATTAATTAATTAATTTCATGTCTGCTAGGTTTTTTTGTTAATCCTTGTTTGCCATGTTATTTCACCAATATAATAAATAAATAAATAAATAAATATAAAATCAGTTAATCAATTGTTAACTGAAACACACTGATTAGAGCATGTTTAACCTTCCATACACCTAAGCTGCCAAATCAACTGTCAGAGCTGTCAGGCTGCACTGTACCTTCAAATAAGCCCTAGATGTTGTGAAGTAGGCCACAATGAAAAGCCGAACTGAACACTTTCATGTGGGTTTGGATATAGAGCTGATACATATGAGTTATAACTGCATGGAAAATAGCATTTGTCACTGGGTGACAAAGAGTTCAAGCTGCAGACAAGGCTCCATTGTGCTCAGTAGGTTGTCCTGCCATGACATCAGACAGCAGCCCTGCAGATAACACCAGCATTAAGACTTATGTATGCTCCAACAACTATGTGCAGTGGTCAATTTAATATTCTTCCATCCACTACAACACTGTGGTTGAACTATAGAACATCAGTGAGGATAAGCACTTCAAGTTAAACACTGACTGACTTTTCTTAGGCAACAGTCTTCACAATGGCCACCATTCAGTGCTGTACTGGTGTCTGCCATAATCGGAGCCAGGGCCTGGCTTTTCTATTGTGTCTGCCTGTGTATGTTGTGTTTGTTTTTCTGAGTAGCGGGCTGAGTTGGGATACAGAGCACACAGATGATGGATAGTGAGTGGATGAGTTTGTCGCTTTGGAGTCAGGAGTGATTTACTGCTTTGGATTTATTTCTTCAGTTGGTAAGTATTAAATTATAATATTTACTGATGATTCCTCACATCAGTGTCGAATAAGTACAGACACTAAACCTCTGATAAATATGCATTAACCGTTGCCAAGTAGTCCCCGAGCTATAATGAATAAAACTATTTCAATGCCGTAATAGATCCGTTTTTTGTTAATATTTTAGATGTTGATTAGATGATTATGTTTAGTTACTAAATATGAAACGTCCATTTAACATTATTTAACCTGAATGTAATATTAAGGTCAGTATAAATATAACGTGCTGAGTAGCTTGTTTTAAAGCCTGGTAAAAAGTGTAGTGGAGGTCATCAACATCTTCAGATTTCCATGAAGGTGTACATAATAACATGAAGACATCATTCCAGTAGGTACTAGCTCAGTGTCTCACCTTGCTGGAGACCAGTTTGACATTCCCTGAAGCCAGAGCCACTGCTGTATCAGCCATGACCTCCGCCTTGATGGAGCCCAGGCCTCCTGTAGCACTGGTCTTAATAAAGCTGTCCAACACTACGTCCAGCAGGTCTGTTATCTGAGGGAGCAGTCAAAGTGCTACAGGTCAGATTCACAGCAACTCTCTATAATAAAAGTGTTCCATCAGTTGCAGAAGTAGAGGTAGTGTTACAGTGGTGGACTCACCTGGCCCAAGCTGCCCCAGATCTTGGCCTGAATAGAGGGATACATCTGTTTTTCATTGATGGTCATGGTGATGAGTTTGTCCAAAATAGCAGTGACACGCTGGCGCTTGGCATCGTCGTTGTGTTTACAAAAGCGAACCAGGTTTTGCAGCCAGGGTGTCATGTACTCCAGACAGAGATGCTTCAGCTCAATACCTGCAGAACAGCATCATTTGTGAATGAAATAGGTTTCCTCTTTTTTATTGTCAGTTATTTGGATTAGCTCATACTAATGAACTTTATTTTCTTTGTTAAAACCCCCTATCTTTACCACTTTCTATAACATTTCCTCTGAAGGGGGCACTCTACCAATTTTACAGATAAAGGTCAGTGGTTATAGTTATTAGTCCTTCTCCTCCTGTGAAAACTGTTGTATAATTTCTTTTTCTCGGGAGTTTTGTCACATCTGACAAACATCATACTTTGTTTGACCCTGTTGACCTGATGCCAGATCATCCTACAGTACATGCCTGTTTTCTAGTCTCTGCTGCTGAGGTTCATCCATGTGTTCTCCACTTTGTCCACTCTCATAATTTCGAATAGATTCTGGCTCCAATGTGTTTGGATGGATTTGAGAAGTTCATATTTTGAGAAAAGAAGTTAAATCTGACCACTATTGTTTGTTTACACTGTCTCTGGAGCTGGCAGAAGTCCTCAGCAGACTTGGCCCTTGGCCAATCAGAATAGCGTGAGCTCATTGGGAGGGGGGCCTTAAAGAGGCAGGCACTAAAATAAATAATTACTTTTGAGTGTATCCAGGATTTTCATTACTAGTGAAGTAAGTGCTGTTTTTATTCTATATCTATAAAGCTGGTAGGAGCACAGAGTCCAAACTGCTTGTTTCAGCTGTATTTAAGAACAAGATGGTCTCTAGGAGAGCTTTTGTATGAACTGTGGTTCTCTAAATGGGGTACCAGTCAGTTTTCTACTCCAGCTAAACTGATACCTATTGTATATGATGAATATACTAAAGTTTATAGATTGTACATGTCTGGTACCCAAAGAAAGATACCCTGTCTGGAATCAGCGTTACAGATGTTTAGAATTGCATATGAGCAGAGATAGCTATTATATGTTAGTATAAAGTGATACAGCTGTATGACAATGTGTATGTGCTAGCAGCTGTGTTGAGGGGACGTACTGGACTTGCTGAAGCCAGAGATGCACTCTTCTAGAAACTCTAGTGTGAGATGGGGCTCATTGGCAGCCAGAGTTTTGCTGATGGACACAATGAAGAGGGTGTTGTTGGCTGGGATGCAGAGGCCCGATGTCTCCAGCAGCTGGCCTTCTATCTTTAAGTTGAAGGTGCAGGTCAAAGCACACAGTAGATTGTAAGCTGCAGACCTGAGTGGAGGATAGACAACAAGTCAGTGGTGTTGAGCTTTGCCATGTGCAGTTTCACATTTTTATCATTCCTTAGTTGTTTAGCAGAAAATGAAAATAACAGCTGGTCATTTACTATATAATGCTGAATGGACGATTGTAAAAGGTAAAGAATGACGTAAGAATGTTCTTGGTTTTCATTGAAATATAATAAATGAAGGAGTTTAAAGCCCTGAGCCTACACAAACAACACCATATAGTAAAACATTACTTGGTCTGAGACAGTGGGTTGCTTACAACTGCTGCCACATTAGTTATAAGAAGGACCTTGCCTTTCAACATGATGCTCAAAGCCAGGTACATAAAGAAATGGTTTCACAGTTTGGTGTGGAAGAACTTGGCTGGCCTTCACAGAGTTCTGACTGTGAGCCAACTCATGATTAACATGTACTTGTGGCTAAAAGCACATTGTTGCCTGTGGTTTTGGAATGACATGACATCAATGCAGGTTGTCCATACACTTTTGGCTATATAGTAAAATCTAGGCTATGTGTAAACCATACAGCAGAAATAACAACCGTGGTCCCACTTTTTTCATTGTAAAGGTAAAAAGAATCTTGCTTAATGGAACTCCAAATGCCATGCTAACTGACCTGAGGCTGGGGTCGGAACTGCCCAGGTTGAGTAGAGCGATGTTGAGGAGAGTACCAGGAACGTCTTTTGGCCGGATTTTGGTGTGCTGGGGGATTGAGTCGGGTTGTGATAGCTCCCAGCGTGTGCGGATATGGATGATGGACTGGACGATGGCGTCACACTCCTGGTGCATGAATGTGAGCGGTGTGCCCTGGTTGGCCATAGTGAGAGTGAACTGACTTTCATCAACCAGGCAAATCTCTTCGATCTCTGAGGCATAGTAGACATCGTTTAGGAAGACGGGCTGGCCGAGGACACGAGTCCGCTCGGCTGAGGTCACCTGCACTGCTGTTGAGCCGACCTGATCAACAAGAAAACACATTGTTTCAGGGAAAAAAACTCTCATGTGATCTTTCTAACACCCTCTTACCCAATCCTTTCAGTCTAGGTATTGAGGACTTTTTCGGTTATGGCTCCAACCTCACCTTTATTGAGACTTTGGTGTCTTTGTGGGCCAGCTTGAGGGCATTATGGAACACTTTGAGATCTTCCTCCAGGGTCAGTGTGGCTGCAGGCAGCTTCTGTTGATCAGGCTCGATGTGTTCAGCTAGCCTAGCTGGAGAGTCAATGAACTGGAGCCTCTTGCTGCCTTTTAAGCCAGTCAGCAGCCGCTCATGGTACTTGGTGTACTCCCTCACCCAGGTGTTGCAGTTGTAGACGTAGACAGCAGCTACATTCTCATAGGCAAAGCCAGGAAAGACCACAAACCATTTGGATAGGAAGTCTGTCTTGAAGCGATTGCTGGGTCCCACATGCGTTAAGTCTACCACAATCTCGTAGGGCTTGGCGTAGTAAGGTTTAAGGGTGAGGAGTACGTGGTAGATGAGCAGGTCACCATTGATCTGGCCTGTTTTGAATCTAAAGAAATTAGATGAAGAAAATCAGAAAGGCCATTTTCAAATTCAAGCATTCATGTTTTGATTGAAGTGTCTACACATAAGCTTGCCTAAAAATGTATAGTATAGTGTGCATGTGATAGTACTGAAGGCAGTCTTCGTTAGACGGTTCTTTTCTTTTCTGTCTCTTTTCTTGTAAGACATTTTCAGCACCTGTGGTAACAAGCCAGAGGCCATAAATAACCTGCCCAAAGACCCACACACAAGGTCAGGAAGTGAGTTCACAACATCTTAAGAGTCTATGTGCAGCAGGTGCTTCACTTCAGTCCTCACTTCAGTCCTCCACACAAGACTACTTCTAGTAAGTATTGTCAATACAACATCATGCAGTTTCTTTCTTTGAATCAAATGAAATGTGAAATCTTGTGGAAATATAATTGTAAAATCAAGTATCTAGTATGAAATCTTTGCAATGGCATTTCTTAAGTACTTAAGCTTCATCACAAGAGTATTCAAATTGACCTTTAACTGTTCAGAAGCACACAGGTAAGTCATGCTGAAAGTTTGAATTTTTAAATTGGATTTACTCTTAAAAAAGCTTCCTCTTAATTTCAGAGCACAATGGAAAGTGGCACGAGAAGTTCTCTCTTGTGGTTTCTCCTGCTCAACCAGCTGACGTTCTGTCTTACTAATGAAACATCTTCAACCATGAAACCAAGCGAAGGCACAATTACAAGTGGCACCTCAACCCTTATGACATCCCTCCCTCCCAATGACACAAACTCTGACGGGGACAACAACTGCCCCCGAGTCGACTGCTTGATTAACAGTGAGATGGAACTGATTGCTATAGGTTCAGCAGGGGGGCTGATAGTGTGCCTTCTGGTTGCTACTGTGGTACTGGCATGCCAGGTCTGCCAACTTCAGCGGCGGGTTAATGCTCCTCGGGCCTCCCGTTCCAACTTAGACTTGGTGAGTGGTACGGGCTACTGGGGCACTGACCTGCCCGAGGTCGAAGGACTGGTTGGGCCATGTGATGCCAGTGTCATGCTTGAGGAGGTGAAAGCAGACAGCAGGATGGAGGAGGATAGGCAGCCTGAAATAGAAGAGCCATACGAGGGGGCTGAGGCAGGATTTGAGGAAGGGGCGACTGCGATGGCTTTTGATCCTGAGGAAAAGGCCAGTCAGATGCAAAGCTCCAGCTCCAGGGACTCCTGTCTGGAAGTTCCCAAGGATCTAGAGAATATGCCCCTTGTTGTGTGAGGAGGTAACCTCATGATGGTAAATTGCAGCCCCAGACACAGACTGTAACCACTCAGTTCAGCTGATGTACAGTGGGTCATCCACTTACTTTGCAATTTATTTAATCTCACAGAATTTGATTACGACCTCAGTAAAATTAAGAGCTGCCTGGGTATTATTTGAAACTTTAGATACTTGCCGATATAATACCAGAATTTTATCTTTTGATACATTATTATGAGAGATGTAAACACATTTTTCTACATGAACCTTTTTTATTCATTAAATAAGACAAGTTCTCAAATATAAGATAGCTCAATATTTTAATCTAAATCAAAGATTACTATAATTACCAATTTGAGAAAGCATTTGATACCAGCTTTTGGGACTGTGGTTTTTGATGCTCCAGACAATTCGGTAGGTAGCAGAAATGTATTGAGGTTTGATTCTCAGCATAAGTAAAATGTGTAGATAGTTTTATTTATGATGCTACTAGTTCAAACTATTAGAAAAAAATGTGAAGTACATAAAACACCTCTTATTTTAAATACTTTAGGCAAGTCTTTATTCAAAAGTAAAATGGCAAAAAGGTCTTCTTGGCCAACTTAAGAACAGAACATTTTGAACAGTGAGATGTACATTTTTCATGAGGATCAGTTAGGTAGAACTTTAAACATCTAACATGATACACTTCTTTCTCTATGCACTTGCTTAGCAAATTTGAGTCATTGTAAGGCTGCTTGATTTGGCCTAATTTTCTTGTTTAATTACATAACTGAGTGAAGATTGTAATTTAAAAAAACAGACTTAAAGGTAGACCAACAAGTGTAAATCAATACATGTTGATTTGTACGAACAAGATCCTAAGATCTAGCCTTGGATTTGACACCAGGGATCTTATGTGTTGAAAAAACCTGTGTTGAAATGAACAAATGTCAGAAAGTTTGGTAAATTGTCTGCCAAGAGTCCTTGATTTATTTAACTTTTGTTGAACTTTGCTTCTGTCAGTTGAGCCGTCTCTGATCTCTTACCTGTACTGCACACTGTCTAATCTGACTGTAGTGTCATAACGCTTGTGTACAGGAAAAAGAGCATTTTAAGAGTCTAAATGCAATGTTTTAAATAAATTGACTTTTGCAATGTGTGAATGTTTGTGTGCTTCAAATCAATATTCATAACTCAGGTTGATAGGGTTAGGGTTATCACTATATGGTAAGCAGAAAGAACCTTAAAGTTATGCAAGGAATGATATTATTGGGAAAGAAGTTAAGCAAGCTGAATTGACACTGCTCTTCCGCTAAGACTGAAGGTACGGCCATGTTCAGATACTGGCTTAACTTCCACCGCATGAGTTGAAGTTTATTGGCTCTTGGTCTAGTGAGTCTGAGCAGATAGTTAAGTACTGCCAGTGAAAACTGGATCACTGTTTCATTCACTGCATTCAACTCCAGTCATGTTGCATGGAAAGGATTTGCAGTCTGTGTTTGTGAAAGTTCATTTTAAATGATCTTACTATGCATTTATTCAAGCAGGCTCAGAACAGAGCAAACTGAAACATAAAGATGGAAGCACCTCTGATCTGAAGAGTGTTTTGCACTTTATTTAGATGTGCTTCATTCATAACCCATAACCCTTCATGTTCAAATGCCTAGCTAAAATAGAAGCTAGATGAACCCTCAACATGCGTCTATTACTCTGCTCACCATGATTGATGCTCTGCATGATCTGAACATGACAGTACAACTTAAATGTTTGTGCCTTAGAAATTGTTCAAGTCAAGTTACTGGACACATTTTTAACACGTTAATTCAGTTCAACACTTTTCAAGTGTTTCTTGACAGTACAGATTTGATGTAGTCTGGCTTCAATGTGAAACATGAACAACTATGTTTAGCACAAGCAGACTGAGAATGTTCTTTTGTCATCAGTTTCACATGTCACACTTCCTGTAAATGAGAAAAGACTTTTCAACAGACATTTCAACAGAGAAAAGCTCTCTATGCCTTCAGTTCCTGTTTTATAATGAAGGGACATCCTGTCAGGCGCGCAACGGGTATATAAATCCCACAACTATCTGACATTTAATACTTTCTGGATTGATGCAGCTAAAGGGTTACAGAGGTTTTCTGACTTTAACATTGGTAAGTACATTTTTGATCATTTCAATTGATAATGTAGTCTTAGATCCGCTGAATATCTGGGGTGCTTAAGATTGATGCTGGTGCTAAAAATGGTAAAAAGTGTCCACACAAAAATGTATTCAAACTTGAACTGTAAAGTGTATTCAAATGTGTAAACAGAGGACATGTATATATTTGATGGGCTAAAACAGCCCCACCACAACTAAACTGCAAGAAAGACAACTAAGAGCCATGTGTAACAGTGATAGTTGATTAAATATCAAATCCTGCTCATAATGTCATTCAATCACTCCTTTAGTTAAGATCATTTACTGAAAATGTAACTAAAAGACCAATGGAGATATGAATGCAAATCAAATGAAACTGTTGACTGTAGTGCTTCGAAAATACCTTGAGCCATTGCCTAATTGGTGTTGCATTTTGAGGAAATTATGCAACATCAGATTGCATTTCAACTATTCTTCTTTTCTGCTCAAACTTCCTTGAACTAGTTCCTCATTAGACAGTATTTGTGCAGATTCCATGTCGTGCATCTCTGATAAAAAAACTTCATCTCTTCTAGCTCAAAGACACAGCAAGCAGCCACAAGGCAGACGAAAATGATGGTCATACACCTAATGTTCATATGCATGCTGCCACTGACTGCTAACAGCCAGGAGAACTTCCCCACTGTGGCAACAGGAAAGTTGACTCATGACCAGGTGATACCAGAGATGTCCAACTTAACATCCATCATCACTGCCGTAACTACAAAAAAAAATGAAACTATGAACACCAGTGCTACACCTTCACTGCCAGCACATCAAACAACACCGAATGCTACACCTTTACTGCCAGCACATCAAACAACACCTTCTAAGACTCTCCAACCAGATAGTCACACAACGACAGGCAGTGAAGTCACGTCAACAATGGTTGTAAGCAATCCAGCCGCACCTACAAATGTACCTCGGATATTAAGAGGCTCCACCCAAAGCCAAGAGACAGGAAAGACGTCGACCTCCCTAATCTTCAGCGACAAAACGACCCGTTCCTTTACAAGTTTGACACAGTCTACAAACCACGTGTCTACTATAATATCATCTACCAAGCCCGTATCTACACACACACTTCCAAGTACAAGTGGTGGTGGTACACAGTCCACGGGTTTTTACAAAATCTCAAAGACCACTGCAAGGACACCATTCAAAAGCACCACCAAGGCACAGAAAAAAACAGGTCCTCCACCAGAAAGTGCCAACAACAAAAGCATCCACAGTAAAGTAGTGGCAGGGCTTATAGGTGGAGCCCTGACAATCATGATAGCTGGATTCCTGTTCATCTATTTCAAGAAACGGAAGCTTCAGAAGCTGCAGGTAACAACTAGTGACTGGGCCGGACCTTCACCATTTTTACAGGATGGAGCTGACAATGGCGAAGTATCACTGAGGTCGTCTAACCGAATTTCTTTTAACAGCTTCCTGCCTCAGAGACTATCTAAAAGGTTGTCTTTGCTCCCGGAAGCAGATGAGTTAGAAGAGATTCCAGCAGGTAGTACCTTTGGAGGTAAAAATCAAGGGAGTTCATTTGGAAAAGAGGAAGATGAAAATGATGTAAAAGAAAGCAACGGGACTGCAGAACTTAATCCTGAAATGAAAACAGGAGATACTGCAGAGCCTGTTGAAAACTCAGTCACCTCCTCACAAACCAGTGATGCGCTGTCCACCAATGACAAGCCAGAGACTGCAGACTTCAGTGAAGATGTTTCTGCCAACCCCCCTACTCAATCTGAAGCTGCAGAAAACTCTATAGAACAGTGAACTAAATCCCAAAACCCCTATTGCATCCATCATACTCCCTCAGGCTCCACGTTGACTGTGATGTCAGGAAGGACATCAAGACAAGGCAGAAGTGATGTGATGTATGTCATTACTTCAAACTGTGAAAAGTATTTTAAGAAGTTGATAACTTGGTCTATTGAGATTCTGAAACCATTATTTCTACAAAGCTGCACTGTTTCATGAAATAAGGCTTTACAATAGGATGTAAAAGATGTAGTTAATTGCACTGCATGTCTAGTAAAATCAGAATATGTATAGAAAAAAAACACATTCAATATATAAGTATGATTTTAACAGCATAAGCAAAAGTAGATGAGATATGTATATATGCAATATATACACATACATATTTAAGTTTCTTTAGCTTGATATAATGTAAAATTGATTTATTTAATGAAGAGGAAATAGAAGATGTGTAAATATAGTATTTTTGTATGAATGTATTTTTGTAAAAATCTAAAATGTGTATCTGTATGCAACTACTTGTAGTCAGTTATGTACACAATGGTGTTTGGTGCCATCATTTGGGGCAGACTACATCACAATGGAAACAAGTTATTTTAACATTTACTGCTTGCTTTTGTGTCATGCTTTTTGAACATATTAACTTAGACTAGTAATATTTTTCACATTATCACACAGAACATTTAGCTAAAAGTCTGTTTTCTTGTGAGTTGCACGCATTAGCCAACCAGCCAAGCCAAAGTGTTACTATCAGCCTGTTAAAAGTGTAAAACCTTGAACGTCTTTAATAAATGAGTTTTCTTAGGTTTTTATCAGGCAACAAAGGAGAAGCAATAAAATCATGTTCTAAAACTCATGATCATTGTCATTTTTCAGTTACAATGTTGATTTGTTTTTCAATTAATTGATCAATGTTTAGTCTATAATATGTTAAAAAAGCGACCATCATAATTCCTCATGTCCCAATGGTGACATCAAGAGGAAAAGAGTAGTAGTACATTATCTCATTTGAGAAACTGTATTTTTTTCTTGATAAATGAATGATTAACTATTACGAATGTTACTGATTCACTTTTAGACAATCAATGGATCTAATAACAGTTTAAGACAGTGTGAGTGGATCAGACTCAGAGGGAGGAGAGCCTCTTTTAAGGCAGGTATAGTTTTATTGGTAAGTGACTTACTGCAATGCCGCAGTGGATCTCTGTGTGGAACAGTAATGCTCAGCAGTGTGGCAATAACAGAATACCACAATTGAAGTAAAATGTCATAAAATATGAACAAGACGTTTTCAGATCCTCAATCCTGCATGATGCAAATGACTGTTTGTCATGTCATGTTGTTGTTACTGTTACTGAAGATGTAAGGACACCACACACCCACTGTAGGAAATGCTATATTCTCTGCCCTGCCTGTTCAGACTGTTACTGGAAGAATAGAAATAACAATAGGGCATGTGTTGAAAGCTTGGTGTTTATAGTGTTTTGCAGCGGATAGAAAAAGCAGAGGAATAAATGGCAGTGAGAATAAACTTTCAACAGAGGGGAGAGCACACTGCTTAACATATGACTAATAATGTGACTACATGTTCTAGATTTAACTTACAACTCATCTACATAGCAGGCATGTCAGTTGCATTGTATATCTCACACTTCTTTTTATTTTATATACTGTATGTTGTTTCAAAACTTTCTTAAGACTTTCCTCAGGGCAAATTTCTCAATGTCTGCCTTACATATTACATTTAGTCAAAACTAACTGTATTGTTTTGTGAAGCTTGTGCAATAAGTCTAAAAAATAGAATTACAGATTCTCTGCTTACATGACAAATTTGCTCCTCAAGCTGCAAAAGACTTTTCCTCCTCCTCCATCCTCCATCCCCACATCCCTGTGCTCAGCATTCAGCTCCCAGCTGCACCTACTGCTCACTGTCAGTGGCTTTATACCTGAAGTCATACTGCTCACTGTCAGTGGCTTTATACCTTAAGTCATACAAGACAACTACACATAAGTCAAGTTACTCAAGATGAAAAAGTAAGTAACAGTAAAGTAACAAGTCCGTGTATTGTGGACTGCTTTGTTGGCCACAGAAACAAAAGACTTTGTTAGCAGATATCACAACATGTGTTCACACATTCTAATCAAAGATGTTGTAAAATGAGGCCGTGGACAAAGGAAGAAGTGATTCCCAGTGTGGATTTGGTATTGCAGTACCTCATTATTGAACTGCAGTACCTCATTATTGAACTGCAGTACCTCATTATTGAACTGCAGTACCTCATTAGAAATGTTTAAAGATTTCTAATGATGTACTGTGATTACTTGTTGTGATCCAGATGGAGATGAATCTTTTTACTGTATAATGTGTTTAATAAGGGCCCAATAGAAAGGAGTAAATGTGTTAGTGTGAGGAGTTTCTGTTCAGTGCTGCTATGGCTTGTGTGTTTATGGTTTAATATGTGTACAGGATGTCACAAACCACAATATTGTTACTATTAAAACCTGATAGACCAAGGACTATCAACTGATCAGCCACCTTAGCCTGGCCTAAGTTATGCTCACTTTACAGCAGCCAATGCACTGCTCTGGTACATAAACTGTGTAAGGTACAGTGAGGATTTATTCAGGGAAGGTTCACTGACACAAAACCTCTCTTTTGCATTCACACAGATACACATATTCACACCTGAAAGCTGCCCAGTGCAACCATGGTGTGATCTGCTAACCACTGGAGCAGCTGGGGTGGAGGGCCTTGCTAAAGGACACCTCCGTAATGGTAATGAGGGGAGGGGACTGAACAGATAACCTCCTGGTCACAAGCTGTGCATCCTGTAGTGTACAGTACAGTTTAGACACATTACTGTACTGCATACCTTTCATTCATTAAGAATAAATAATCCTGACTCATCTGACTTTTTTCCATGCTAACAATCTGTATCAGCTGTGCTTAAAGACTGTGTAAAGTGAATTCAGGCATTTTCTTCTAAACACATTAAATTGGTCATAAATGTATTTCTAAAAAAGGTGTAAAAAGCATTTCAACCATTTAGATTTGAATTGTGGAGCTAGGCTTCACAAACTGTGTTTCAACATTTCTGTGTTCAGGATTTAGTGGGCGGGTCTGAAAATCACCGCCGAGTTAGCCTTAACCGCCGAGCTAACCGCCGAGCTAGTAGCAGGAAGCTCTCAGACGTAGCGTCCATGTTTCGGGTAGATGTGGTGACTTTGATTGACAGGTGACACTTGATAGGGGGTGGGGTTCGGTGGGCACTCCCACAGTGTTTGGGAGCAGAGAAAGAGGCTGAGTTTTACACAACTTTGAAGCCTAATTTCATATATATGGTGATTGTTTTAATCATTCAAATTTGGCAGGGTGGTTAACAACACACTTTTCTGTGGTATGTCAAACTCAGAACGCATATTTATTCTTACTTTACACTGACTTTAAATGAGAAATGCTCTGCTTTTAGCTCTGGTTTGATCTCCAACAACTGCTGAGAAAAATATGTGGCTCATCAACTGTTAGATGCTCAACTTTCTATACAGGTGAGTCACTCAGTTTGTTTCTCCCCTGGTACTGAACACCACTTATCACTGCTTTAAAGCTGGAGACAGTCCTCTGCCAAGTTTACCATCACATGTTGTCACTGGATCTACTGGTGTGAATATAAATATGAAGTGCAGCTTTTATAACAAAAACCAAAAAGGTGATCCGTGAGAAACGGTGAAAACAGAATGATGTGCTGTGTCGCACAATGACTAATTAGCAGCTATTGTGTCATCAAGTCTGTGCATGTGCAGGACAGAGAGAGTTGCTGCTGTGAGGCATGCAGGGCCTAGATATAGAAAGATTCTCTCTCTCACACACTCTCACACACACACACACACACACACACACACACACTTCCAGCTCTTGCTTGCCTCATCAGCATCAGAGTGGGCCGGCTTGCTGCTGCAATTCTCTCTCTCTCTCTCTCCCTCTCTCTCTCTCTCTCTCTCTCTCTCTCTCCCCCTCTCCTCTATGCACCTCTCCTTCCCTATCCTAGCCTGGACCTCCAGCTGCATCGGGAGCCTGCAGAGCATTGAGCAGGATGGGGGTTGGCGCTAACAGGCAACATGTTTAGTGCCACGCCACAACATCCACTACAGCTAGAAAAAAGAGCTTGAGAGTGTTACCTCTCAAAACAACAGACAACCAATAAAAGAACCGAGGGGGGTAAAAAACTGCTTGAGCTGGAGGAGGAGACGACAGGAAAAAGGAGAGATGACAGACAAACACTAGAAAGGATGAGGTGAGTGATTTTAAAATGGCAAGATGAGGGGGGGGGGGGGGGGGGGGGACCCACATACACCTGATGGGCAGGGCAGTGAGGTATTTCATTGTAAATCATAGTGATGCAGTAAACTACTGTGTGATGTTGTGATGGCTCATGAGGCTCTGTCACTATGCAGATTTCTCAATTAATATTCAGTGTAGAGATGAAAAAGGTGCTGTTATAGCTTCTTTTTTTTAATTTTTTAATTTTTTAATAAATATGCAGAGGAATTCAGTAATGAAAGACCCGATCAGATCAAGCATTAGCTGCTATCATCGACTGAATAATGCCACAGTGTGAGGACGTTTCTGGAATATCTTTCAAGGGTGTTAGCATGTCACACACTCCTGCCTCTGGAAACACAAACACACATACATGCAAGCTTCAATCTTTAAAGCACCGTGTGTGCAGTTCCACACAAGAACTTGTCCTCTATCCATTCAGTCTCACTGCAGCATTCTGATCTCTCGTCCCACTGGCAATGCTTCAAAGCTGGTTGGCACTCAGGAGGACTAGCACCCGCATACATTGCATTAGGAGCAGAAAGCTAAAGCTATGTGTCCCACTTTAGCACAGGTCTGCTTCTAGCAGGACAGTCAGATGAATGGCTTGAAGTTGAAGTGATGTGCTGACACTGACTGCAGCCGCCCATTTCTGCTGTAGCTCATAAATATAAAACACGGATGAATCAATCATAGGTGGGCTCAGACTGCAGGATTCAAACCAGTAATGGACAGAAAGGAAAGTCTCAAACTTCATTATTGTGATTGGCAGGAATGCTTAGAGGAAGAGCATCTTAGTGTTTGCTGGTAAACTCTTCTTCAACGTGAGCACATCAAGAAATCTCAAATAATACTGAAAATGTGGGATTTTCAATGTTGATCATGTAAAGTAGTCAGTAAGTAAAATCAAACATGATGTAAGCCAAAACTTTTCACACCTTGAAGTGGCTCGCCTAATGTAGTGTCACATTAAAGATGGATGCAACAACATTAGAAACTAACCTCAACACTGTTTCTGCTTTCTTCCTCACTCAATATAAATGACTGTGTGAGGTTTTACTTAAGCGGAGCAGTGCTTTGAGCTAAATGCTAATGTCAACAGGCTCACATGCTCACAGTGACAATGTAAACATCTCACTATGAATACTTACTATGGTCAGAACAACTACTGTATGTGCTAAGTCTAGATCCACACTAGACTTTATTGCAATAATACAATACATAGTCACTTATTATATAAAGCTTTTCTGACATTCCTCTTTACTATAATTGTAATGATGTGTTATTCTAAGAAGACACCATAAACAGAACTTTAACCTGGTGCAATGTAAAGAAATACAATACTCTCACTTTAAACTTGGATTCTTGTTTTCTAGTGTTGGAGCAGGTTGGACAGTGAAAGAGATGGAGCAGAAACATTACACCACCAGTTAAACAATGGAATTTGAGAGCTATTCATTTATATATCATAACATTCTACTGGCTGCAAATAAATGTAGAAATTTAAAAAACCCTCACATTGTCTCCCATTTAACATCACTGTCTTCATCCTCTTTCTCTACCTCACTTCAGAGCCCTGACCATGCCTGCCTGCTCTGTGTGTCTGCTGCTCCTGCTGCTGTGTGGGCTGCTGGGGGGCTGGGTGCTGTCCATCTGCCCCCCTGTGTGCTCCTGCAGCAGAGGACACCGTGTGGTGGACTGCTCCTCTCGAGGCCTCACCAAGCTCCCTCCTGGCCTGCAGCACAACATCCACTTCCTCAACCTCTCATTTAACAGGTAAGCAGACACAGCAACACACTGTTGGACTAATCTATTGTTTTCTTTATTAAGATGTAGTAGTGTTACTTTCTATTTTCAATCCGACCTATAAATAAATGCCTGCTTGCTGTGTGCACTAACAACACAGGTGGTTGAATGATATAAATATGTAGCTGTCCCAGATAAGATTCGGTCTCTCACATGACTAAATTAGTCAGAGCAGAGCAGCTTATCACCTCATAAGCTGCTTTCTGACTCGCAGTGTAAAGTGTCACAATGATAAGTTAACGTACTGTGGTGTGCAAGGACTGAAATAGACCATTCTTCCTCCTCTTATAAATAAAACCCATAACTGCTTAGAAATGTCTGCCCTGGTAATGAACAGCAGCTTCTCGTGGCTAATGTTAGCTACTGGTAATAATGTCAGTTACTCAGTCAGTTTGTTGATTTGAGCTACTGCTATATTATGTGTTATCATCTCCCACTATACTATATCTCTTACCTGAGGCCTCTTTTTTTTTTTTTTTTTTTTTTTGTTACAGCTGTTTAACCCTTACACACTACTCTGGGTCAAATTTGACTAAGTTTTACATTTCTTCTAGCTGGACTTTGCCTTAAATGTGACCCACAGTCTATAAAAATGGAAGTAAAATGCATCTTTTTTTGTGCAGCTGATACACATTTTTATATATTAAAATATATAAAAAGTCACCTGTGTTTATTAAAATGATTCAAACATCAGCATTTGAACATATTGTTTTCATCATATTCTATAAAATAGCGATTGTGAATGTGTATCCCCCCCCCCCCCCCCCCCCATAAATAAATAGAATACATTCTTACAGCTTCATTAAGGATTAATTAATGACTGATGGTGAATTTATGAATGTGAATTGGTGTAGAGACTAATTATGAGTCAGAATATGAACAGTATGTGAGATTAGCTGGTAACATGAAGCAGCTTATCTTACGCAAACACTGTACACACAGAGACACAGATACATGTGTGTGTTTGTGTGTTTATATATATTGCATTCTTGTGTCAGCTTGCAGGATCTGGACAACCAGCTCAGCCACTATGCCCACCTCAGAACTCTAGATGTGTCTTATAACCGTCTGGAGAGTCTTCCTCCTGCTCTGCCTCGCTCTCTGTGGGACCTCCGAGCGGCAGGAAATCACATACGCTCTCTGGACAAAAACGACACGGCATACCACTGGAACCTGAAGGTGCTGGACATGTCGGACAACGAGCTGGAGAGAGTGGTCTTCATCAACAACACTCTGCCCAGCCTCCAAACTCTCAACCTCAGTTACAACCGCTTTTGGACTGTGCCCACAAACATGCCTCACAACTTGGAAAGCATTGATCTGTCGCATAACTATCTGGTGCAGATCCTGCCTGGATCCTTGGACCGTCTGCCCAGGTTGACTCACTTCTACTTCCACGCTAACCGTTTCTCCTGGCTGCCTGATGGAGTCTTTGATAAGCTGGGTGGGCTGCAGCTGATGAGTCTTGGGGATAACCCCTGGGCTTGTGAGGAGGAAGAGAACATTACCAGGCTACTGAGCTGGGCTGAGCAATCCAGCGCCACAATCTTAGGCTGCCCCTGTCACACCAAACCCATCTGTGGTCAAGCCCATGTGGCGACCCCAGGGGGGGACTGGCACTCTGCATTATTCACAGAGCCCCCGCTGTGGGTTAACAGTCATGTGAACAGTGAAGAGGTCGATCCTCCGTCGCCGGCGAGGACGGCCGAGGCTACGTCTAGCTACCAGGCCAAGTCTGCGCTGTTTGAGACTGGAATCTATCAGGACAGAAGAAGTGTGACAGAGTCTTCAGATCACATGATGTTTGTCTGGACGTCTGCTACCGGTCTGGACGGCTTCTCCACACACACAAGCACAACAGCTCACCCGCAGCCTGCAACAAAGAAGCCTAAAATAGCCAACTCACGGAATAAAGGCGGAGGATTCTTCTGTGAGACTCGTCAAACTGTCACTCTGACTGTTGCAGTTATGAGTCACATCCTGCTGAAAACAGCCTGACTGGACACACACACACACACACACACACACACACACACACACACACACACACACACACACACACACACACACACACACACACACACACACACACACACACACACACACACACACACACACACACACACACACACACACACACACACACACACACACACACACACACACACACACACACACACACACACACACACACACACACACACCTTACTGGATTATAATGGACAGTGAATGTACGACCAATTAACTCCACCTCTCCCCTCCATGTTCATTTCCCCTCCTCAAACTGTTGCGACTGTTACTGCCTTCTGTCACTTGATCACCTTCTTACCAACTAGCTGAACATGTACAACATTCTTATACACACACCCACGAACTGTATCAACTTACAAGACAGAAAACGATTCAAAATATATGAATACAGGATTCGCTCCACTCTCAGTATAATGCTTGTCTGCTGTGCTCTCTGCTTTCTTTATAATACTGATGCTTGTGCTGCAGTGAAACAAGGATTGACAATACACACAATATTCACTAACATTCCACAGCCCCTTATTGCCACATCTGAGGAGCATCATTTATGGAAACATAGAGAAAAGGTTAACAATAAAGGGCTACTGTAAGTAAAACAAACATGGACTTCATAGACTAGTTGTAGGTTAGTGAAATAAAAAGATTAGAAACATTGTTCCAGTATAATATCATGAATCCCTGATTATTTCATATGGTATGCAACTAAATAAACTCCAAGAAGAATAACCAAAGCACAAAAAGACCACAACACAAAATCATCCAGGAAGCAGGCCCATTAAAAACATCTGTTTTGTAATCTACTGTTAAAGACTCCAGAAGTAGCTCTTTGATTGTTGTGTCATATCCAATGAGCTGTTACTGTGTCTCTGAATGTTGGGGCTGCTGTTTCATTCTAAACTGGGCTATTTCATACTCTAACTGACCAGTCAAGATACAAAGCCCCCCCCCCCCCCCTTTCAGCATGGCTCCTGACAGGGTCACATACACTGAATGGCAGCAGAGGAAGTACTGGTCTGGGTCAGGAGTTAAGTTGATAAGTGAGCTGGGAGGTGCAGCAGCAGGGTGAGCTAAGACGGACAGGTGTAGCAGACTGGGAGTGGAATTTGTGCTGCTGTGTGGACAGTGATAGAGAGGAAAAAGTCACATACTTAAACTAAAAATGTGATTTTAGAATCAGCAGCTCCCTCTAATGCTGGTAAAAGCTGAATGATTCCCTCTGAACACAGACATGCAGAGTCAGTAGCTATCAGCATGGTGAACCTGAGCCTTAAACTAGGACCTGGTACAGCAACACATTACCATCCTTTTAATCCAAGTAGAAAGACTCCTGACTATATTCTGACTAGACTATTTGTGTAATAAATAAGAAAAGAGTGACTAGTCTGTGTGATTTATTGACTGAGCTGAAGAGGTTGAAACAGCTATTTCATTTTAATCTGAAAAATACATCTACATTAAACTTCCATTATTAAAATTGTGTTTCAAATGAAATCTGCTAAATGGTAAATGGAGTGTATTTATATAGCACTTTTCTAGTCTTTTGACCACTCAAAGAGCTTTTACAATACACACATTCATACACTGATAACAGGAGCTACCACACAGGGTGTCAACCTGCTCAGAGAGAACTACCATTCATACACACACACACATCCACTGGAAGCAATTAGGGGTTAAGTATCTTGCCTAAGAACACATGGACATGTGGAGTGGAGGAGCCGGGAATCGAACTACCAATCTTCTGATTATTGGATGACATGCTCTACTTCCTGAGCCACAGCAGCCCAATATAATAAAATAATTACAATCCAGACTGATGAGCTTCTTAGTCACTAAATAAAGATGGACCTAATGCTCATGACTAATGTCTACATAACTATGTCTTTTTCTAACTTTATGGAAACTTACTGATTTTCCAGGATATGATCAGAACTCCTGATAAGGATGTTCACCATCAGCTAAAGCATAACATGTGATATTAACTACTAATTTAAAGCAGCCACTTTTAGGAGTTTTTAAGTGTGTCTGCCCACATCTGTGCTGCTGAGTGCAGATGAACTAAATGTCTTTGTATCCAAACAGAGAACAGTTACAGGAGCCAGTCCATGGACATAATGTAACAAGTTCACACTATTGCTCTTAAAGCTTATTAGAAGCTGCAGCTATTCCAGCTGTCCTCTCCTCTGTATGCAGTTACATACTCTATTTAAATCTACCTTCAACTAGACAGCTTTTCAGATTCTAGTCCGTTTGATTTAACAAACCACAGAGCTGGCAGTGTGGTAATGTGATGTCACTTTCACACATTACCAACATGAAAGTTGGTTTGAGTAAGTGGATGTTGGGCGGTCAATGGAACCACTGTGTGTCAACATCTCACAAACGTCACGTATTGCACAACAGGACATGTATCACCACAAAGTATCATCGAAACACTTCATCAACTGACACCCAGCCAACTGTGGACACACACACTGAGTGACACCTGGACCATTTAATGCAGCCAGTGTGTGGTTTGTGTGGATGCTATGAACTTAGTTTGACAAGTCAAGTGGGACCTTTTTCACTTCAGCACGGCTGAGTCGACATGCTGTTGATGTCATTAGAAATATCTCCATGACAACTAAGCAAACTGTGGTGTTTGAGGTTGACAAAATATGCTGCTGAAGACCATGTGATATGGTTGAAAGCTCCGGAAAAAACATCAGTTGACAGAGTTACTGTTACTATGTGCAAAGTCAACACTGCACTTTGATGCTCAAAGATCCATCTGTTGGTGTGTTGACACAGTTCTGCAGCAGGTAGTATACAGTATATATGGTAGATATTATATACCACATATATACCACAGCTTCCACAACAATAGTATGTATGATGTGTTGGATTTTTTATTTTTCTGGCAGCTTTGTATTTGTTGCATTTAGGCTGCAATGTGTGAACAGCTGCACTCTCATCCATGTGAATGAGGGCAGTGTGATCATAACGCCCACACGGAATCTGCTCATGCAGATTTTATACAGATTACCACAGATTTTCCACCAATAAAGGTGCTGCTTGTATAACTCAAAATGTTAAGATCCAGTAAAATGAAAATGACTTTCCCTCCATTTTTAATCCTGTGTCCCTGTGTTAGTTGTTTATTTATCTCTACTATATGTCAAATATACATCATTACATCTTTTCTCTTTTTGTAAAATAGTTTCAGATGTTTGCTCAAAATGTGTAAGAGGTATTTACAAAAGTTCAGTCAATCAAATGTGACTTTGAGGGAGTATCCGTCCACACAGGAAATATAAACCCACACTTCACTATCTGTGAGTCATAGTAGCTCACAGAGCAATATGGAGAGAGATTAGGGTTAAAGTGTTTCCATGTCCAGAACAATGTGTCTGAACTCTAATTCATTTAAAACATCTTTGTTATCTGAAATGAATATTATCTATATTATTATCTATCACATGCAAATCACAAGCAAAAAAGAAGACTCTGGTGATCATACAGTGTCAGCCAATCACATACATGCAACTGCAACATCCCTGGTGGAATGCTGTATTTAAACTTTACATCATGATCATCACAATGAAAGATAAAACAGTCGCTGCTGATAACTTTCTCCAGTTGTTCAATCTGATCTGTGAGTGCTACAAACTGCTGCGTAGTGTTTTAGCTTCTGAGAAGTCTTGCGAATCATTCATTCAAGTCCAGCTGCACTTTCTGGATCATATTTCACTGTCTCACTGGTACCTTATAACATTTAAAAAAATTAAAAAACAGTCTAAAAGGCTTACCTGCGGGCCACGTAGTAGAAGACTGGGTTGCCGGTCTTTGAGGTTCCTGCCTGGTAGAAGATGTTGAGGGTCTTCAAGGCTTTGAACTCCTCCTTCTCATGGACCTGGTGCCTGCAGGACAAAGCACACAGCTGAGCATCAGACACACCTTCATGATCCACTGGACAAAACAACAGGGCTGCAACTAACTATTATTTTCATTATCTGTTAAGACCGTGTAAAGTGAATTCAGACATTTTCTTCTTAACACATTAAATAGGTCATAAATGTATTTCTAAAAAAAAGGTGTAAAAAGCATTTCAACCATTTAGATTTGAATTGTGGAGCTAGGCTTCACAAACTGTGTTTCAACATTTCTGTGTTCAGGATTTAGTGGGCGGGTCTGAAAATCATAAACCCGCCCCTGCTGCTGTAGAGGTATAAATACATTCAGCTCACACTACTACTACTACAGTGTACAGTTAGCTGAATTAGCCGCCAAGCTAGCAGCTGAGTTAGCAGCAGAAAGCTCTCAGACATAGCGTCCATGTTTCTGGTAGAGGTGGTGACTTTGATTGACATGTGACACTTTGTAGGGGGCGGGGCTTCAGCGTTTGGTAGCAGAGACAGAGGCTGAATTTTACACAACTTTGAAGCCTAATTTCACATATTTGGTGATTTTTTTAATCATTAAAATTTGGCAGGGTGGTTAACAACACAATTTTCTGTGGTATGTCAAACTCAGAACACATATTTAATCTTACTTTACACAGACTTTAATGTGTCAGTTATTTCATTCATGGGGAGGAGTTTAATTCATATAATATAAAAAAGGTCAAATATCAAACGAACAAAACCATAAAATATTCACATTTAAAAAGCTAGAATCAGAGGATGTGAATGTATTTTTTTACTTCTCTAATCTAGATGTTTTTTCAGAGTGTCAGAAAGGCTGTGCATGATTAATAAAGGGTTAGTTAGAGGGAAGTGGGCACAGGAGAAACACCAAACATGAGCATTACAGCATGGTGTTTTTCTGCTTGGAGGACATTTAAAGAGGAAACAGACTTACAATTTATATAAAGTGAGCCTTAAAGAGGAAATCGAAAAGCAACAGTGCGTGCACCTGAACACACATCTGTACATCTTTTGGTGTGTGCAGGCCACAGCTGAGAACCTTCTATGACTCTGTGGTGGTATCTGTGGTCTCATATGGAGTGGTGTGTTGGGTAGGGGGACAAGAACAGCCTCAACAGACTGATAAAAAGAGCTAGCTCAGTGTGTGGCTTCCCCCTGGACTCCATAGAGGTGGTGGGAGAGAGGAGACCAACAACTGTGTGAAGGCCTTAAGTAGCTCCTTAAGCCACAGACTCAGACTTTTTTTCTTCTTTTCTCTCTGATGTGCACTCATGGCCGTAGCTACCATTCAGAACACCGAGGTAATGTCCTCGCTATTTTTTTGTTTGAAAATAGCATCAATGGACCGTCACGTGACACGTACTTGCAGATACCGCTGTCATGTCAAAATGAAAGTAGTCGGCTATAGCCAGTGGCGGAGTGAGGCCTTGAAATCCACCGGTGTTATGTCCCAACTGGTTTCCTTACCAAACAGCTCCAGCTGTGTTGTGCTTCCGTCAGTAGATTTATCACAAATTCACAAATATACACAGAATATTACTGGAGATTTTTAAGTCACAGTTATATAGAGCTCACTTCCAGAAAAATATTGGCTGCAGTAGATGTGAACTGCGACTTGAAAATCACCAGAAATATGTTTTCTACTTTTGTGAATTGGACTTGACCCGATTTTGCAAACTGTTCATTCATTGGATGAGTCCTTTTCTCCCTTACCCAGCAGGCCATGCTCCATTCCGCATTTTAAGAACAAACAAAGAAAATAATATATTGCAGTTATCATTTTTAAATATGCAACCATGGAAGTTGTAGAATACTGAAATAGGAGTTGATTTAAGTTGCAAAATTGGAAATGAGAAAGAACTGGAACACAAGAGTGACCATGACTGAGAAATACACAGCAAGAAAGTATTATAAATACATCATGGATTGCAATGAATGTGCATATAAGCAGTGATTTTGTTTTTTGTTTTTGATCCTGGCTACAGCCTTGTGTGAACTCCTGCACTTTAAGGTCCTTTTTTATTTTTTTTATTGTTGTTGTATACATACAGTACCAGTCAAAAGTTTGGACACACTTTTCTATTAACTTGAAGAAGAAAGCGTGTCCAAACTTTTGACTGGTATTGTATGTTTTTTAACATCGTTTTTCTCATAGCGGTGGAAGAAGTGACACAGTTACAAACTAAAGGCTAGAGAAAGCTACCTGAAATGAACTTTGTATTACTGTCAGAAGACAATCCACTATTGACTGGGTTGAAACTTGAATAAATAATGA